>NW_018127884.1:3090492-3112150 GCF_001952655.1 Monopterus albus | reverse complement strand
AACAGAAAAAAACTGTTTCTGTAGGAAAGGTTGGCGCTTTGAAGATTTTTCAGCATTTTATTTCCGTCTTCAAAAGGTCCTGTTGCCGTTTTTAGATGAAGTAAACTGTGCCAGAAGAATTAAATTCTGATTTGTATTTATTTCTTGCATGCTTTCCTCCCTGTTGCTAATACCGCTCTTTAACTGTTCGCTCTGTTGGATGTGTGAAGCTGTAAAACATTCTAATTCAGGTTATTGTCTGTGTTGAAAAATGTAACTGTGTAATTAAAACATGAAATGAAGTCTCATCCATCCATCCATTATCTACACCGCTTATCCTAACGAGGGTCACAGGGGGCTGGAGCAGCATTCATACACTAAAAGATGCTTAAAAACAAACATCCATACACAGTGGGTCTCAAACTATTTTCATCTATTAAAATTTTTATTGAATCTTTTGAACAATCTGGCCAGGTTCTTCGACCTGTTAAACCCTAAGAACAGCCATTCAATGATTATAAACTAATGTTTGCAGCAAACGTTTACTGAAGATCCCAAAGTTTCCAACACCATATATGCAAGACTAAATTTTGGAGGAATGTGTAAAAAATGGTCAAGATTTCTAGAATATTTCAATTTGTTGTGCAGCCATAAAATTACTGTGGTTTTTGATTGACAATTCACTCAGTTTAATAAACATCATGTAGCTTCAGTAAAGACTTAGAGCAACTCAATATTTGAAATAGGGCTACTGTCAGACAGAATGGAAGATGCATTCTTCCAACCCTAAATTTATTTGAGAAGAAAAAAAGGGGAAAAGTGGATGGGTGAATAAATGTCAAGCAATGAAAAAGCACTATTTTCCTATTTCCTCTGTTTTCAAATTGACATTAAAATTGTAGAAAACCTTGTGGTAAAAACTGGCAGTACTTTCTTACATGCTTTTAAATTGGGATATTATGTTCTTTGTATACCCTTTGTCTTTTTCATATGCACGTATTTTTCCCATGGTGTATCAACAAAAGGGTTTTGACTTTATAATGCTGGCATATAAGGTTCCTTGTTATTTTAGCATGTCACAGTAAGAAAAGAACAGACAGCTGGTAAAAGAGGTAATCAGAAACACTCTCAAATCATAATAAAATTAATGCTAAATGAATTTCATTTAGTTGCGTCTGTGTCAGGGTCTTGGTATCGTGGATACTGGTTCACAATCACATTATCCTGACTTAGTGGGACTCTAGAATAGAAATCAATAACATTATTAATGTTAATGTTACTATGACAAGTCAAAATGACTGGCACAACGGGAAGAACAGGAAAAACACCTATTACTTTGATTTGAGAGTGCTCATGCATTATGGCAAGGTGGATAACCATATGCTAAACATTTAGTGACACCAGATAAATAGCCAATTTGTTTGGCTACACATTTGTAGTTGGTTACCAAGTGAAACCTGATAAACAAAGAGTGTATAAATCAATTTAATTGATTTCAATAGTGTTAATATTCAGGTGTTCGGGTCATATTTTAATAATTATATGACCAGAACATTACTAACATCCCTTCAGGTGCCTTACTTGAATTATGCACATTTTAAAAAGCATATATTCATGTAGCATTCTTAAAGGAGCAATTGGGGGGGATGTGGCCCGACATATAGCCAGAGGAAGGGGGCGTTCAGAGCCCCTTGTGCGGAGCTTCGTGCGTCTCTTTAACAGGTGATATCTATTAGCTTACCTCATATGCCGTCAGGTGTTGCGTTTGCGGCTCATCAAACGGTTTCTTTATTTCTATTGCGGTTTCCGCAAACTGCGCTGGGTTTTGCAGGTGCCATGTTTGAGTAGCAAGTATGGCGGAAAATCATCTGGAGTACGGCTACCTGGAGGACGAGTCCATCGGGGCGCATTTCACCGAGGACCCGGTGAGTATCATTGTGTCTGTGGGGAATGAAAGGGCGCGACGCGTTTGTTAGCATCAGCAGGTCATGCAAATGAGGACGGTGGATAGATGAGCGCAAACATAAACTATATGCAGTCGTCATATCACTGATAAATGCAAACCGACATCGATGAGCCACATCCCATATACAGCCAATCGGATGCAGTGCATGTCCGCATTTCCAGGATAAAACGGAGGCGTTGAACTCCTTGTTTCTCTGAATTCTACTGTGTGGTCCAGGCACCGACGTATTTGATGGTGCCCAATTTGGTTTAGGCTATAGGTATTGCTCAGAAATGTAAGGCCAGCTCTATGTGAGCCCTTGTATTGCTGGGCAATATGCCTAGATAATAAAATAATTGTGGCTGAATAACTTGGTTCTGGTAATCTTTAGGGGCTATCGGTGCACAAATAAATGACTGGCTTATTGGCCAAGCAGGCCACTCATTTATATGGTTTAAGCTATTTGTTTATAATATTGACAACATGAATCACCTATCACAAGTGAGTTAAATTTGTCACCCATCAGCAGATCCAGGGCCAGATTACTCTCATGTTTCACCCCTGTTGAAATCTATGGTGCAGGGCTGTTTTCATTATGTCACCAGGCACCTGGACACCAAATGGTATTCTGGAGCTGAAATGACTAGCAAAATAACTAATTGTTTGGCAGAAGATTCTCAACAACTCTGCTAATTGATTAATCATCTTATGTTCTTTTAAAAGAACAGTTCTAAAACCGTTCACTGGTACCAGCTTCTCAAAATTTCTCCATAGCTCTGTAAGTCAAGTCAAATTGCATGGGTCTAGTCTAGTGTCACAAATTTGCCTCAAACGGTTTTACAGTTTGCACAGCATATAACGACCTCGACTGGGTTAAGGGAACAATTTCCCAAGCTGGGCCCCTGGGTGTATGGACCAGTCGTTCGACTTGCCTACCTGGTGATCCAGCTTTGTAGCTTTTGAATGTTTAACTTCAGTTTAGTTTACAGTTGCTTCAAGTGGGTTTTCCATCCTTGTTTCTCAGGAGCTGGCAGCCATTAAGGCCCGGGTTCAAGAGCTGGAGATGGAAGAAGAGACAGAAAGACTAAAGGAAGAGGAGAGGTATGATGCCACAGACATGCAGCTCCTGACCAGCAGCCCTCAGCCTGGTAAGACAGACCTCGGGTCCTACTCACCATGTGTCCTCTTGTTGTGCCTCACTGGTGTACAGCTAAATACTTAGCATATATCTGGTAAGCCTCAAAGTGTACTTTAGCCAGGTGTGTGGCATTTCAGCCTTCAGTCAGGTGAGGTAACTGCATCCTTCACCATCTAGTTAATACCTGGGATACTGCACAGTGGTCAACAACAGTGCCTCATCGCTGCCAGGTGAGACAAAGCCGTGAACACCAGAGAACCGGAGGGGCCCTCTGTGCTGCCTGTAGCTGTTCTCTGCCTCTTTGTGTTTCCTCATTCCCTTCACTCTCCGTCCTCCCTTTTGGTTCCCCTTCAGAGCAAAGATGCAGTCAGGAAAGCCACATTCTGAGATATGTACTGTCAAAGATGATGCAAGAAATGCTGGTGCTGTACACTTCCAATGAAATAACACCCTGTGGAGATGGCATATTATATATCGTATACAGGTTTTCATTTCTTTTACAGGACCTTTCTACAATATGACTCCTGAGGAGAGGATAGATGCAGACAACAGATCAGTCTATGTAGGAAATGTAAGACTTGAATATCTCTTTACTTCACACTGAGCATTCTTGTTTTCACACCTCTGATCTGACACACTGTTATGCAACTCCCAGGTAGACTATGGTGCTACTGCAGATGAATTGGAGATCCATTTCAATGGCTGTGGTCCTGTGAACAGAGTTACCATTCTGTGTGACAGGTTCTCTGGCCATCCCAAGGGGTGGGTTCAGTTTGTGCATACAGTTGATAGTCTGTGCTCCCTGACACTGTTTGAGCATAGTATACAACTAAAACATGTTGGCATTCAAATTTATTTTTTGTCTTTTCTCTCTTCCCCTTTCATAGCTTTGCTTACATTGAGTTCTTGGATCGGGACTCTGTGCAGAGTGCTATTGGTTTGCATGAGACTTTGTTCAGAGGAAGAGTCCTTAAGGTGAGGAGCATTACACTACTCAGTGTTGAAGGGGAAATGCTCAAACTATTTCGCTACTCAAACTGTCAATTAAATGTCACTGTACTGGTTCCACATGCAGCCTATGAATGAGTAACATTTTAGGATTGGAGATATTTACATACAAGTAAATATGTGTTGGAGTTTTGCAAGAGGGGAAAAAAAGGCAGTGGGAGGCAAGTGTATAGTCTCGTACATGACCATTTCTACATTCAAGTCTCAGCTTTGGGGAGTGAGGAGGCTGAGGAAATGCAAGACCATACTTTGCATACATTTTGTTTTGGGTCACTGATGAAATGACACTCCCCTTTATCAGAAATCAGTTGGTGACTGGATGCTCAACATGAATGATAGGAGGAAAAGATGTTTTAAGTCCCCTCTCCTCCTGTTTTCCTCACATTTTACATGGGCAGGACTAAGATGCAAGCAAGGGGGAAAACAACTGCCCTTATAAGAGACTTGTGAGGTACCACTGAGATTTTGATTGGTTGAATTCAGGTGATGCCCATATATAGCTTGCTGTTTAGCACTTCCTCATATCATGAGTCATCACTGTCTCTTCTGTTGAATTGAGAACCATCACTTGACCCTGTGTGCTTCAGATAATCCAACTCACTGGTTGAAAGGTCAGGTAATCTGCCTTTTTACTCAGTGTTAATTTTAAAGCAAACCAGTTATAGGACCAATATCTTTAATTTTCTTGGTTTTGGGTTCTTTTAGATGCAAATTTCTTTCTATGCATAAAGACACTTTGGGTTTTTGTTTGGTCACTATTAAATGGCAAACATGGTATTTTTCTATAATACACAAGCATGAGATGTACAGAGGGTGGTATGATATAGTACTTTAAAAAAGACTACAGGGTATTATTTGTGCAACTATTAGTACATAGGCCCCCATGCAATTCAAAGTGTTTTACATAGGCAAAGAAAATGCTAATACAGAATAAAAATCAATTAAAACAGACAAAAGATAATCAGAGATTCAACTAATGCAGTAATAAGTTTGCCCAAATGCAACACTGGAAACAAAACTGCAGCAGAGAAACTGATCATAGACTCTGTCCTGTGTAGTTACAAAAACACAATGTGCTGTTGTGTTTAGATGAATTCAGATTGCCCACTGACCGTATCAATGTTTGGGATGTGGTGTGGTATATGCCCATCTTTAAATCGTTTCCATTTTGGGATAATAAACTGAATAATTTGTTTAAACTATACAAACATCCTATTCAGTACAGTAATGTCCTTTGACTTGCAGGTACTGCCGAAGAGGACAAACATGCCAGGAATCAGTACCACAGACAGAGGAGGGCACCAAGGAGGCCACGCCAGAAGAAGAGGCCGAGGTTACCGTCCACCCAGACACCATAACAACTCTCGTGGCAGGTTCCGGTACCAGTCTACCAGGCCACAACATCAAACACCTCACCCTTACAACGCAGGCTCCTCAGTGGGGAAGAGACAGTGGGGACACATGGACTGCCATGAACAGATGCAAAAACGCTACCCATGTCTTCTTCTCATCACGCCACCGTCTGAGGAAGTGGGGGCAGGGTCGAGTGACCAGCACTACCCCCAACAGCGCTAGTGCTACACCTGCATCATTCATCCTAAATGGGTGGACAGAAGTGATTTTTTTTATTTTAAAGAACAAAGGACTCGAGGCATTAGTTTTGCATTGTGTGAAAGGCACAGAATGGACAGCAGAGCTGACAGTTGCATCACTTCTCCATCTAGGTGAGACATGAAGACTGAGGTCGGCTGTGTTGCATTATACTCTTGTGTTGCTGTGAATGCATGGGACAATCCTTAGATTGTTATGCAGCTGTATCTCTTATGTTTGTGTATATACTGATTGCAAATGTTTTGTGTTGCTGCCTGCTATGTAATGTTTAAATCCTCCTAATGTGCAACTTCAATTCTTTATCTTAAGTGAATAAATAAAATACTGATCCAGTGCTCCACTTGTAGTAAAGTGACACATGTAGTGATGTGCAACAACAATCGGGTTTTAATTACACTTGACCATTTAAATTACCAAGGCAACTTGTAAACAAAGGATTAGGGGTGTTATATACAGTGGAAGCTCAGCAGAAGGAGTGAAGGGGATGTCAGCCAGTTTGTACCATCATTCCAGACACAATGCCATCAAAGGTCCTGGAGAATGAATAGAAAACAGTTACTGTTCAAAAAATGAAAAATCTTCAGATAATACTTGACATTAACAGATCTCAGAATAAACCCACTTTGACTGAATTGGGTCACCAGGATTGTGGAATGGGTTGCACATTACGTCAGTAAAAGAGTTGTGCAATTTTCTGAACATCTGGAAAAGAGCAAACAAAAGTTGTATTGAATTAAAACAAAATAAGCTAATGCCCAGTGTTCCTTTGAGAAGTGTTAAGTGCTTTGTCAGTTTAGTAATAAAGTGCGCTTGCAGATGCTCATCCTAAATCCAGCACTCCTTACTTTGACATGTTTATGGTAAGGACATTGCATGGTCACTTCAACCATGTGGCTGTAGTGAGCAATGTAGAAAAGTGCTTAGCCCATGAAAACAGCCATTTACAACAATATATTAGTGTAGCTTTCCTCATCTATAGGTTAATATCTGAAGCATACAGAGAACTAGAGCATTTAATACTTGTACACATTGTATAATCACAAATGTCCTGACAAAGAACCAAAATTGTGCTATGTACCCAACATTACAAATTTTGCATTTTGAGGATTCAATTTACTGGGCTGGGCCTGAACACATTTAAGCATATGAATGGCTTTACTTACACTTCTTATTTCATTGTCCCTTAATGATGTATTTGATGAATCAACGACAATGACAAATTTCACCTTGGAGTTGGTTACATACCCATATCTATTTTACTAGTCAAGGTTATTTGAATTTCTCCTTAAGGAACCATTCGTGGCAAAGGATTTTGCCACCTTAAACAGTTGAGGGGTATAAATTGGAATGCCCTATGATAATACACAAGTTGGTTTCAGTTCAAATTTAAGTGATGGGTCATCTTAATGAATTAAAGACCTAGCATAAAAGACAAAGTATCATGCTGTAGGAAATAATCTGGCAAACCGAAATGAAATGTTTGTGACTAATCTCTGAAGCAACAGTAAATGATGTATTAACCATTAATAAAGTCATTAATTACAACATATAAACTTTATAAATGCCTTGTCAAAAAGTGGCCAGTACTTGTAAATCAAGCACTGGGCTCACTTGCTTCGTAGATTGTCTGAACCTTTATCCTTGCATAATAAAAAAATAACTATACGAAATAAAGGATACACTTTGTAGTCTTCAGTGGGATAGAGCAGACCAAGGTAAAGCTCTCTCTGGTCTCCCAAGGATTTACCCACTGCTGAGATCTTCTCCTCCACCACGTCCAGAGACGTGTGCACTGTGTAGTGAAACTTCAGCTCATTTTGAGTTGGCACACTGCGAATATACAGCGGGTAGTTCTGGAAAAGCACGTGATGTTGTGCATTAAAAATACCACATTTAAACCACTTGTACACATTTTCAGCATAAATGCAGCAAACTATTACAGCGGCTCCCTTCAAAAAACGCTAATGTTGTTAGATCTCAAACATTTGTTAGCTCTGTTGGGGCATTTCAGCCCGTTGAACTTTCTGGCATATAGATAAAGGTTTTAAGATTTGTTGGAATACGGAAACTTTTAACAATAACAAACAGGCTTAAAATAAAACGTATAACAACAACACCAGCTACCTGTTTAGCGATCACTGCTATGCACACCGCCATATTAGCTTTCCTCCTCTCTGTCAGACAGTGTCACATGACACTTTACATCGTTCTTCCTCTTCCTCTTCCTCTTCTTTCGGCCAATTTATACATTATAGCCTACATGTTGTGTTATTCGTGTTGGCTGACCTATTCATATTGGGGGTTTGAAATGTCATTGATTTAAAGTATTTAATTAAGTATGGTCATTATTTTGATTCTTTGCGACCGATGTCAAATGTTACAAACGCATACAACATTTGAGAGAAGTCCCTGAATGCACCGAATTTCAAGAACTAATTTTACGGTTGCTTACAATTTGACAATTTAATTCCAGTATTGGCCAGTGAACAAAATGAAACTTAATCGAGCTAAACAAATACATTCTAAATCTAAATTAATTCAATAAAATGCCATGAAAGCTACTGCGCAATATGCGCAAATGTTGCGCTGAAGACTCGCATGAAGGCAAACAACATTTCCTCGAATGTGATGCTATTGCGCATATGACTACAGCACAGCAAAGCGAACGATGTCAACTTTAACTCTGACGCTCCTTAGTACAATAATATGTTGCTCTTTGACAGAACAGCCATCAAATGTTTCATCTCCAAACATTATCATCATGCTCATGGATGACGTAAGTTTTCTTATTTTTTTGTGCGTTTTCTTGTGACTAGTTCGTCACATCATCAGTAAAGTTCTTTGACTCAGCATTGAATGAATGCCATGTGTTTGTGTTTGGTCTTTCTTTGTAACGTTATTCTTTTTCTGTCTGCCTGCCTTTTCTGTTGGTTTGTGTTTGCATTGTGTTTCTGTACTTCTGGTTAGTCAAGTATGAACTCTGTAATAAAGACACAAAATACAAACACACACATATGGAGTCCATGCACACTAAATTAGAGTGACTAAAAAGAGTATTTTTAACAATTAAATTAAACCTAACCTAATTAAAATTAAGACTACTTCTCTTATAGTAGTAATAGCACAATCAAATGTGGACTATTAAATATCAGATCTCTCTCATCTAAATCTCTGTTAGTGAATGATTTGATAAGTGAACATCACATTGACTTAATTGTGTCTTACTGAAACATGTTCTTACAGCAGGAAGAATATGTCAGCCTAAATGAATCCACTCCACCTAGTCACAGTAACTGTCACATCCCTTGAAACACAGGCCGAAGTGGTGGTGTAGCAGCAATCTTTGACTCAAGCCTATTAATCAACCCTAGACCTAAACATAGTTATAACTCATTTGAAAGTCTCACCCTGAGTCTCTCACACCCAAACTGGAAAACTCAAAAGCCTGTTCTGTTTGTTATTGTATACCGTCCACCTGCTCCTTATTCAGAGTTTTTAAGTGAATTCTCAGACTTTCTGTCTGATTTAGTGCTTAGTACAGATAAAATAATCATAGTAGGCGACTTTAATATTCATGTAGATGCCGACAATGACAGCCTCAACAATGCATTCTGTTCATTATTAGACTCAGTTGGCTTCTCTCAAACTAAATAAACCCACTCACTGTTTTAATCACACTCTTGATCTGTAATACATTTGATACCATTGCCCCTCTGAAAAAGAAGGTAGTGAAACAGAGGAGGTTAGCGCCGTGGTACAGCTCGCAGCTCCGCTCCCTAAAGCAGGCATCACGAAAACTGGAAAGGAGGTGGCGCTCCACTAAGTCAGAAGAGTTTTTCATAGTCTGGAAAGATAGTTTAATAACATATAAGAAAGCCCTTCGTAGTGCCAGAACCGCATTTTATTCATCACTGATTGAGGAAAATAAGAACAACCCCAGGTTTCTTTTCAGCACTGTAGCCAGGCTGACAAAGAGCCACAGTGCTGTTGAGCTTAACATTCCCTTAGATCTCAGCAGCAATGACTTCATGAGCTTCTTTACAAATAAAATCACAACTATTAGAGAAAAAATTGGTCGGACCACTCCCACAGCTCTCGCAGATGTGCCATCTACTACAATGGCTTTAGAAACATCTGTAAGACCTCATTTATACTTGGACTACTTCTCCCCTATAGATCTCTCTGAGTTGACCTCAACAATTGCTTCATCTAAATCATCAACATGTCTCCTGGACCCCATCCCGACCAGGCTGCTCCAAGACGTCTTTCCCCTAATCAACACATCCATACTAGATCTGATTAACCTCTCTCTATTAACAGGTTATGTTCCACAGGCTTTTAAACTTGCAGTAATTAAACCTCTACTCAAAAAGCCTACTCTTGACCCAGGTGTCCTAGCTAATTATAGACCAATATCCACTCTCCCATTTATTTCCAAAATCCTTGAAAAAGCTGTTGCAAAGCAGTTATGTGACCACTTGCACAAGAATGATTTGTTTGAGGATTTTCAGTCAGGATTTAGAGTTCATCATAGTACAGAAACCGCATTGGTGAAAGTCACCAATGATCTTCTCCTAGCCTCGGACACAGGACTTGTCTCCATACTTGTCCTCTTAGATCTCAGTGCTGCTTTTGACACCATTGATCACAGCATCTTACTGCAGAGACTTGAACATGTTATTGGGATTAAAAGAACTGCGCTACGTTGGTTCAAATCTTATTTATCAGAAAGATTTCAATTTGTTCATGTTAATGACGAATGTTCCACACAAACTGAAGTTAGTCACGGCGTTCCACAGGGCTCTGTGTTAGGTCCAATTCTCTTCACTTTATACATGCTCCCTTTAGACAATATTATCAGGAAGCACAACATAAATTTCCATTGCTATACAGATGATACTCAATTATATTTGTCTGTGAAGCCAAATGAATCAGATCAGCTGGTCAAACTTCAAGCATGTCTTAAAGCCATAAGGGCCTGGATGACCTGTGATTTCTTACTTCTAAACTCTGACAAAACTGAAGTCATTGTGCTTGGGCCTGAAAACCTTAGAAATCTGCTATCTAATCATATAGTTACTTTAGATAACATAGCTCTTGCCTCCAGTACTACTGTGAGGAACCTTGGAGTCATTTTTGATCAGGATATGTCCTTTAAATCACACATAAACCAAGTCTCTAGAACTGCCTTCTTTCACCTGCGCAGTATTGCGAAAATCAGGAGCATCCTGTCTCAAAGTGATCCTGAAAAAGTGGTCCATGCATTTGTTACTTCCAGGCTGGGCTATTGTAACTCTTTACTATCAGGATGTCCAAGTAAGTCCCTAAAAGCCTCCAGTTAATCCAAAATGCTGCAGCCAGAGTACTGGCCACCAAGTTGTATTATGTGTGCTGTAGAGTAAAGGAAAGATAAAATTTTCACACGTCCCTACAATCTATGTGCAAAACGTGATCTTCTGCCATGTTAATCAACTCACTTCTGCTCCTCAGATGGGCTGGGGGGACCTAGGTGTCTTGGGACAGCCCTCCAAAGAGACCCCCAACCTGGATACCATGGCTGCTCAGGGCATGCTGCTGCCAAACTTCTACACTGCCAACCCCCTCTGTTCCCCATGTGAGTCAGCTGAAAATGTTGCAAAACACAGCCTGAAACAGCAGTTTTTATACATCAAGATATAGTCATTGCTATGCAGTCTCTCTGTGAGTCAACCTCATTTAACGGTTGAAAGAACACCTCAATAATGATTTAAATGTATAAACTATTGTATAATGCATACATGTAACCAAATACAGGGTTAAGTGGACACATTATTTGTTATCTCTGGTGTTTTTGAAGTATTTTTGTGATATTAAAAAAGAATTTAGAAGACAAACACAGAAAACCTAATGACTCTTTTCTAATGGCCTTTTTTTTCTGTCATTTTAACCACAGCTAGAGCTGCGCTTCTCACTGGGAGGCTGCCTGTCAGAAATGGTTTCTACACCACTAATGCTCACGCTAGAAATGGTACATTTTCAGACATTCCAGCTGCAAATAATGTCAGGTTTCTTATTACTCAGTGTATAATGTATAGTGTGTAATAAATTCATGTAACCAAAATTGTTTAACTTTTGTTATAGCATACACACCTCAGGAGATAGTGGGAGGAATCTCTAAGGAAGAGATTTTATTACCCCAGATGCTGAAGAAAAAGGGCTATGTCAGCAAGATAGTTGGCAAGTGGTGAGCTCTTAATCATTTTCTTGAATTCATGTTTTTAGAGGTTTCTGAAGTTTCAGAGGTTATTAAAGGTGACATGATGTTCACAGTATTAGGTTACATACCTGTTTTGAACAGGTTTCAAGCAACTTCAAGTGTATTTAAATAGTGTACTGAGGTGAATGGAAAATTATCACCTAGAAGTAGTTTACTCCAACCAGGAATCAAAATAAGTATATTGTGCTTCTGAAAATGGTGTGAAGAAGATCACATACTGTATATGTGATTTCCAGTAATGGTCTAAATGAAACATGCAAAACATGTAGTATGATCATTCAGTCATGGTGATCTTACAGTGGTTTGTCACTACAGGCATCTGGGCCACAGATCACAGTACCTTCCTCTGGAGAATGGTTTTGATGAATGGTTTGGCTCTCCAAACTGCCACTTTGGCCCCTACAACAACAGCATCACGCCCAACATCCCTGTCTACAACAACTCCGAGATGATTGGCAGGTTGTATCGCACACAAGCACTCAAGTATACATAACAGCAGACACAAAAGCAGGGGCTGGAAATCTTTTTTTTTTTTTTAAATCTTATTTCCCCATGACTCAGTGGAATAGTTTGACTGGCTGCTCTTCAGGATGAGTTGAGTGTCTCTCCTCCTCTTCCTTCTCTGTGCCAGCTGTGCTTGTATATTACATTTTCCGCCCATTTATTTTCCCCAAAACAGCCATATGTGTATTCAGGGTCACTGGAACTGGCAGCCGGGCGTGTTTTTCGCTTAGCCGTGGGTTTAATCAGTGCTGCATACTTGTGCTCTGGACGAACATACACACCCACATAGACACGTATAAAAACAGACACACGCCCTCAAGAGACAGCAGGTTGCGTTGGCTGTATGCGAGGACACCTGGAGGAAGTGAAGCGTAAGGAAGAGATATGCCTGTCACTGCTTCTCTGCTTGCCGCGCCATGCTTCAGCAACACCGCGTAACAGTTCCCTCTGCTCAGCTCTGCTGAGACTTCCCAAATATGTCTTTCACCAAAATCTCTGGCAAACATGGTCCACAAGAGGGAGATTTGCTTTCATTGTCTTAATGATAGTGTCTGCAATACTTTCAGTCACTTTGGAGGCAGATCAAAAGCTCTGACAGTTCCATCAAGTCATTGTTAAAGAATCATTTTATGTGGCTGAACAAGCAGAGGAGAAATGGCATGGTGTGGCTTCAGTAGGGATTCAGATGAAGGTTTATTTAATAAATCATGTCATCTCACTTTTTTTCCAGATACTATGAGGATTTTAAGATTGACCGGAAGACCGGAGAATCCAACCTCACACAGATATACTTGGAGGTAGTTTAAGGCTCACCTTTCCTTTTTAAGACTGTGTCTGTCTCCTGTAGTAGCATCCTTTCAGTGGAGCACATTATATCAGTACACTCAGTTTTGTTTTCTAGTAAAGTGATTCATAAAACAAAATAATATAGAATAGACTTTATTGCCTGCCACAGTGGAAAATTGTGTTTGGCTCACCAAAACACAAAAGCACAAAAACAAAGATCATCTATTTAACAAATTAAAGTCACCAATTAAAGCCTAATGTTAGCCCATGATCAGTACTGTGCTTTTGAAACCATTTGAGAGAGGCGTTGATTCAACTGGATGATCATTTTAGAGGCTGTAATTATTGGTGCTGTTGAATTGCATGGCATTATGCAGAAAGATATTTCTGTTATTTAGCCTGCTGGTCTCACTGATATAAATGGGGTGAACAAAATAATAGAAACACTTGTTAGTATTATTGTATGTAGTATTCAACAGCATCGCTAGATCTTCCAAAATAATTGGAATCAACACCCCTGTAAAATGGTTTCAACCAGAAACCGAACACTGTCACCTTCATGGAGGGAGGATTTTTTTCAGGACTATTGTATTAGATGGAATTTTAGCTAATAAACTGACAGCTGCATTTCTGTCAAATATTATAAGGTATGCATAATTAAATGATCTGTGCTCATTAATACATTTGCTGCTCCGCTAATGTGAGTCTGTTGGTGATGGGCTATGAAGTGTTCACACAGTCCTCCACACTTGTCTTTCAGAGCTCATTATCAAGTCTTTTACACATGCCTAAATGAAGATAAACTAACATTGCATTCATAGATGTAACTCTTGTATGTGTGCGTTGTCCATGTGCTATGCAGGCTTGGCGGTTGATTTCTGCTGTTGTTTCTTCCGTCAACATTATTACAAAAATCGATTGTTTGTACTGTATTTTTGAATTGATTTAGAATTGTAGAAGATAGGAATTGTGATTCTGATGTCAATAGATTTTTTTTTCTCCCACCCCTAATATTTAAGCAAATAATAGAAAAAATAGATAAAAAAACAGCTTTGATTACAAGAAGTCAAATTGCTCATACCTGGGTGCTTTACTCAAGCACAGTTAAAGCCCTCCCCTTTTGCAGTGCTCAGGTTCTTTGTCCAAACCAGGGAGTGCCACCAGGTAAGAACAATAAAAGAGAACCATGACTTGCAAGTTGCAACCACATTTCCCTAACGGACAGAAGCAAATCTATTTCTGCAGGATAAGGCTTGAGATCCGTGTTTAGTGATAGAAACAAGCAGACGATACATTTCAGGAAACTGATTGTTGTTAAAATCCAGACAAGTCAGGTGTGTGCACCTACCCAGCCCATCTATCACAATCTCTAATTACACCCTGCTGTTCTGTTCTACTTCATGTAGGTAGATTTACTAAAACTAATGACATTTAATACAACAGCCATGCACCAAGTTCACTGTAATGTTGTTTTTGTTGAAATTGTTGGGTGTTTCTAATATTAAGTCTACCTTCCATAATTGAATGGAAAAAAGTTTCCTCTCGGTACATCATTTCAACAGCACTGCAAATCCAAGCCCTAAAATGATCATAAAGTTGAATTAACACCTTGAGTCATGCTAATATACTGACAACTGGGTGTACCACCTACTCAAAACATAGTAAGAATTAGCATGTGATATGCAAATGATGAGGTTATAGACTTTATGCAGCTTGACAGCAGTACTATGAGGGTGCCTACAGTACGTTTTTTTTAACACCAGTGCTGACAGTGTTGTGACAGTCTCTCATGCCTCCCACCTCTACAGGAAGGTCTTGACTTCATACTTCGTCAGACTAAGGCCCGAAGGCCATTCTTTCTCTACTGGGCAGCCGATGCCACTCACGCCCCCGTCTATGCCTCCGAACGCTTCCTAGGGAAGAGCCAGAGAGGACGGTACATTATATCCTTACTGACTCTTTTAATAGCACACAGCCTAGCAGATGCTTGGGTTATAAATGAAGGTGTTTCTCATGGTGACTGATTTGAGCTGTGATTGGCTGTGTGTTGTAGGTATGGAGATGCAGTGATGGAACTGGACTACAGCGTTGGTCAGATCTTGTCATTGCTGCGGACTCTGGGCATTGAAAATAATACCTTTGTCTTCTTCACTTCAGACAATGGAGCTGCTCTGGTATCGGCCCCGTATGAAGGTAGATTTTACATATCACACTTACCCTAACACTTAACCATCATAACTAAATTCCCAACCCTAACCTCAACCTGATTTTAACCATAATGCTAAAGCCAAGTTTTAACCTTCAAACAGCCCCAGAATGCCCCCACTTCATCTCACAATGTCTAGCCATACAAATACACTTCATCATTTTTGCCAGGGTTTTTTTCTGTCGTGTGTGTGTGATTTGATATTTGTGCTTCTGATTCCTCAGGTGGCAGTAATGGGCCATTCCTCTGTGGGAAGGAGACCACCTTTGAAGGGGGCATGAGGGAGCCTGCCATTGCCTGGTGGCCTGGACACATCAAAGAAGGCACAGTAAGAATTCCTCGGGGATCTAAAGCTTTTACCAAATAAAGCCTCCAAACAATCATTCACTAAATCCCCAGCATCTTCTCTAGAGATCAGACTAGTCTTAGACCTGGGATCCAGAGCCTTTTTTTTTTAAAGCACTGTTGCTCCCTAATGTTGCACCTGTCAACAGGTACCAGGAACTTTGTAATACTGTGAATCAATTTGAGAGTACAGGAATCATCATTTCACTAATCCTCTCTTTTAAATACTTGTTGCTTTTAGTTTTATTTGTGTATCATTTACCACTTTATGAGCATGCATGCTGACCCTTGCACAATAACCAGTTAATCTTAACTATGTTCAACATCTGTGAAATGATTGAACTCCAGAAACGGTAAAGATAAACTGTGTGATTTTGGCCACTAAGTGTGTGGGAGATTTTTCCACTGTTTCATCAAATATTTTTGGCTGGAATTAATGTCCCAACTATCTCTCTTTTCCCTTCTCCCTCCTCAATTTAAGCCCCCCACCCACACTGTGATCCCCTAAGTCTGTGCGTTCTGCAAATGACTTTTAATTGTATTAGGGGCAGCTGTGACACAGGGCTGTGACGCAGAGGGATTTGGCAGAGGAGTGAGCAGAGGCTGCTGTCTGCAGTAAGCCTTGCCCCTGGCTCATCTCACAGGGGTGTGCTGGGGCCTGATAGCACAGCAGAGTAGTGAGGGAGATGGGGATTGGGAACGTCTTAAGCGGCTAATCTGTTTGTGTGTTTGCTGAGGTTGGATTGAGCCGTAATGAGGACTTCAGTATCTGAATATGCCAGGCGTTCAGGATAAAGGAACGGGAGGGGCGGAGAGGGGGCTCAGGGCAGGTGTAGAAAAAGAAGAGGAGGAGGAATGCTAAAGAAGCTGGCACTGCCACACTGCCAGGAACGTAGTTGAGTTCGCAAGGCTTTCCTGCACCTGTGCAACATTATAACTGACCAGTGTGTTTGTCTATACATGTACAAGTATACAGAACATGTCTAATTTTTGTTTGCTCCTACATGCTTAAATATACAGGTTATGCATACTTTTGTATATATTAAATGCTGGATTAGTCGTATGTGTGACAGATAACTTTCTAGATGAGTGGAAGAGACAGATGCACCAGTGCAGGACATCGTACAGCACCTGTGTGTGTTAGAATTTGCAGTTGTGCCTTGGCTGTGAGAATGATGGTGTGTAGATCCTCCCTGAAGATCTCAGAGGTTATGATGACAGAGCTGCTTTGTTGGAGCTACTGTACTTTACAGCTGTGGATTTATCACTCTGTGCTGCTGAGGAGAGGACAGACCAGACACAGGGTTGGCCCATCTCTTATTATGTAGTCTTATGAAATCGTTGTTGAGCTGAGCATTGAAAAGTCCTTAGGCTATTAGGGCAAAATAGTGGAGACATTGAACAGCAATTCAAGCCTTTTTTTTTAAACAGGTTTTTTTGTGCCGACTGAGCACTGTGTGTGTACGATATTACGATGAGGAGATGAGCATTTTGGGTGACAGAAAGACCACTGTGCATTTCCTTCCATCTTAGACAGCACTCCCTTTATCTGTGGATGCATCTGAGTAATACAATTAATTTAAGTGAATAGTGTGAATATGCAAGTAGTTAATTAATTAGCTATTCACTCATGTTTAAAGGAAAGGAAAGAGGTGTATAGGAATTAAGGAGCTCTGTTGGTCTGAAACAGGTGCAGACTCAGCATTCTGCTAGTGCCGGAGAGGGGCGAGGGGCCGTGATAATTAGGGCTGGTGGCTATATGAACAAAGATGTGGAGGTGGGTGGGGTGCTGGCCCCACAGTACTGTTGAACATCACAATCCCTTTTGTTGCGCTTTATCGGGCAGAGGGAAATAGACAGGGATAGAAGCACTGCCTCCTCAGATAACCGACATCACCACTCACGGCACAGGCAAAATTTAGAGAAAGAGAAGGAAAGAGAATGTGACATTAATAAAGAGTGATGAGCTGATGATGGAGCTGTGTAGACTGCAAAAGAGGGCAGAGCTAATAAAGGAAGAAAAAACAATGGCAACTCATGAGATAGTTTGAAGGCTTTGAGATTTGGGTGTGCAAGTTATTACCAACTAAATGTCAGCTGTGCTTCTTCTTGTGTCCTTTTGTCCTGTCTTTTTAAATGGTTTGTTTGTTTGCGTGAGGGGAACTTAAAAAATTGAAGTAAAGGACTAAATCTGTTAGTGTTTGTGTATGTGTGTGAAAAAGAGTGTCTGGATGAGCAGATAGATCCTGGAATGCATTGCAGAGCCTTTTCTGTGGATACAGAAGAACAGGGAATTCATTTCAGTGCTTAGGAGTTTGTGTGTGTCTGTGTCTGTGTCTGCGTCTGTGTCTGCATGTGTGCTGGCTGCCGATAGGAGCACAGCGGCACATGGCGGTGCAGCTGCAGAGGCCTGATAGCGCTATCTGATTGTAAGCGCACCGTCTCCCTCTAAGGCTCGCTCAGGAGAGAATGGAACGGAAGATCAAGGATGACAGCGAAAAAATGGCATTTTATCTGAAAATAGTTCAAAGTTTATAAATAAAATAAAGCTTTTCACTGGGGCTGGAAGAAGGAGATAAAACACCAGCTCCCTCCAGCCCCAGCCGCCTGCTTGCCCGGGCCTTGTCCTCTTCCTACTTCCTCTTCTTTTTTTTTGCTCATTCTTTTTCTTTTTTCCCCCAAAAAACTCATTTACAAAGACAGCATTTTGGAGGCTTTATAATAAATCTGCAAGCAGAGATTAGAGAGGAGACTGAAGAAATACACCTCATTTCTACGTGCGTACACACAGCGACACATGCAAACATCCTGCCGTGACCATGCATTGTTACCTTGGTTGTGTTCATTATGAAATTCCAGCATAAAATAGCTTGTGGTTTTACTGGAGCATAAAACAGTTCTTAATTTGTCACTGTGATTTTCTGTTTGTGTATATAGCAAGGTGGTTTTTTAATTTATTTTTGCAGGTGAGCTACCAATTGGCCAATGTCATGGACCTGTTCACCACCAGTTTGGCTCTAGCCGGCATTAGCCCCCCTGATGATAGAGCCATGGATGGACTGGACCTGACACCAGTTTTCACTCCAAAACAGGTGTGTACATACACGAGCTGTTACAGGATGTTACTAGTGGACTAGAGCTGAGTTGGGAGAGCATTACTGGTTTTGAAAAGAAGTAAACAAAGCCATGCTAGCAATGTGATTCTAGGTCAGTCAGTCCACCACTTTGGTTCAAACTGAAGTATCTCAACAGGTTTTAACATCTTGAATTACAGTGCAGTTTTGTACAGATTTTGTTGTAAACTTTGGTGACTTGACTTTTCTTTAGGTCAAAAGTTTTTGTCCTACAGTATACTTATCCTACATACCAAATATCTGCAAAATTAATGATGTTCTCGTCAATGTCAGCTGCTAAGATTAATTATAATCAATAGTAATTATTAGCAGATGCTAAGCATTGAGACAGTGAACATGGTAAACATTAAATCTTATTGTGAGCATGGTGACATTAGCTTTTAGCTCAAACCTCTGCTTTGTCCAAGTACAGCCTCACGGTGGATTTTAAGTGTAAGCATTTGTCCAGTTTCTCACAAATACAGCTGGGAAACAAAGATCTGAGCATTATTTCTCTATCCTCTCGACCTCAACAGGCCAATCTTCTATTACCGTGGGAATGAGCTGATGGCTGTGAGGCTTGGACAATACAAGGCTCATTACTGGACCTGGAGCAACTCATGGGAGGAGCTGGAAATGGTAAGACTCCCTTCTAACACAGCAACTCTCTCATCTCTGTTTCCTCAGTTCTTGATTTGCACATCTACGTCCTCCCTCTTTGTCTCTCCTAATCTAACTCAAACACACAAACACTTTCACTGTTGGTGTTATCTAGAAAACGGCTCATCAGTTGACTGCTGTGTACATCAGAGCGTAATGAATATTAATGAAGAGCCCCCACATCAGCGAACTTACATCATTCATCAACAAGCTGACTTGTTTGTTCTAACTCCAGTGGAGATTTTCTTCCTCTCCATTTACCATCAGTCCCTGTTGTAGACCTGTTCTTTTGGCATCACAGAGCTGAAAAAGAAGAAAGCCAGATACCAGCAGTATCTCTCTGCCATAATTACATAAACTCGGCGCTGATTAAATGTGAAATCTGACATTTGAGAAACAGAGTAGTGTAGTCATTCTTTCTCTTCTATGTCCAAAACAGTCTTCTTGTCCTCCCTCCATGCCTTTGCTTTTCCTGTGATCCAGTTTGTTTTATGCCCCATCGGTCGCTTAAATTGCTCTCTCCTTCAGGGCCGCTGAATCAATAGCAGCCTTCTTTATCAACCCATGTGAACTGAAGTGGAACTTCACAAATAATGGCATCTGATTGCTTGTGAGTTGCCTATCGATTGGTGTGTGTCCATGAAAGAGAGAGAAAGGACGAGGGAAAACCTGCACATGTTAAATCCCCAGTGTGCTTCATATTGTTATTGTTGAATCCTTAAACTGGAAACCCACAATATATTTCATCAGCATGAAACATGAAAACAGTTTATATACTCACAGACTTTGGATCAAGTGTTTTGTAAATCGGCTTTAGAAGAAAAATGTTCTAAGGTCATTGTTTGCCTTTTTTGGTAAGAGTACACTGGATTAATGATCATTCCTACTCTTTTATCCACCTATAAAATTATGTTGATCCTAAAATCCGCACACAGATTATAGTTTAACCTGCCTTTAAAAAGAAATATACAATCAAACTCATTTTACTTCAGTAAAACATGTTTTCCTGCTTGCTCCTCAGCTTTGCTACAGTAATATTTCTTGCCCGTGGTGAAAAATAAACAAGGGAAGGTGTCTCTGTGAAAAGAATGAAATTACAGGTTAAAGGGTGTGAAATGCATTGCTCTGTCCTGGCTGTGGTCATGCAGCTCAGCCATGAGGAAAATGAGAAATTCCATGGGCTCTCTAACACATTCTGAAGAGGTTGTAGTGATGTTAATACTATGAAATGTAGTTTATCATGAATGTGGCTCCTTTGGATCTGAGTTGCTGAATAAGCTATGCTGATGTAAGAGCACTGTTCCAGCTGTAAGGCTCGATGATGAATGAAAAATGAAAATGACTTGTTTCCTGGGCATCTGTTAAGCTCTTATAAGACCAATCAACATTTAGCAAGTGGCCCGCAGTAGTGGCAGAAGCAGTAAGTAATGTGACCTCTGTGACTGATAGAGTATTATGTATGACAATTTTAGATTGTGAGTACTGGTGCATCCATTTTAATGTTGTAGCTGGTTGAGGTGGGGCAAGTTTATCTACTTTACATACAGTTACAGTAGCTAATGGCGTCTAGTGGGGTGTGCTCCTCCACGGAGTAACAAGAAAAACCATGAGATGATTAATGGGGAAAGAGAAGAAAAAGGGTTCTGTTACACAAGTGTAATTTCTGAGACGTTTCTTTTACATTTGTTTTTGGTGAAATACTGAATAATGTTGCCTCTTTTAGCATCATGTCTCTGCTAACAGCTCAGACATGTGAAACGTGACAGGGGTCCCAAGCAGAGACCGCTGTTTGTGGAGGGGGTCACAAGGTTGGGAATTACAGGTTTAATCATAAACCTGCATTTAGTTTTTTTAATGAAAAATCTAAACCTAATGGGCGCTACAGATGTTATACAGTGCCTTGCGAAAGTATTCGGCCCCCTTGAACTTTGCGACCTTTTGCCACATTTCAGGCTTCAAACATAAAGATATAAAACTGTAATTTTTTGTGAAGAATCAACAACAAGTGGGACACAATCATGAAGTAGAACGAAATTTATTGGATATTTCAAACTTTTTTAACAAATAAAAAAACTGAAAAATTGGGCGTGCAAAATTATTCAGCCCC
>NW_018127884.1:3083305-3089652 GCF_001952655.1 Monopterus albus | reverse complement strand
GCTTTAAACTTCTCCACAACAGTATCTCGGACCTGCCTGGTGTGTTCTTTGTTCTTCATGATGCTCTCTGCGCTTTAAACGGAGCTCTGAGACTATCACAGTGCAGGTGCATTTATATGGAGACTTGATTACACACAGGTGGATTCTATTTATCATTATTAGTCATTTAGGTCAACATTGGATCATTCAGAGATCCTCACTGAACTTCTGGAGAGAGTTTGCTGCACTGAAAGTAAAGGGGCTGAATAATTTTGCACGCCCAATTTTTCAGTGTTTTATTTGTTAAAAAAGTTTGAAATATCCAATAAATTTCGTTCCACTTCATGATTGTGTCCCACTTGTTGTTGATTCTTCACAAAAATTACAGTTTTATATCTTTATGTTTGAAGCCTGAAATGTGGCAAAAGGTCGCAAAGTTCAAGGGGGCCGAATACTTTCGCAAGGCACTGTATATATATGGCGTGGAGGAAAACATTCATGTACAAGTGCAGTTCCTCGTTGAATGCATGTAGTAATTTCCCATTTAGCCACATTCTACAGTGAGTGATTGTTCCCATTCCAAATCAGACATTTTAATCCAGGATAGACACAAAACATTGCCTTTACCAAAAACCATCATGCCACCCATGTATGCTCCTGCACCTTATCTTGTAAGAGTGACTGCTCAGCTCCATTTTGAAAGCAACCTTTTATCCTGTATACTGTACCATTCATGTCAGACAAGATATGGAGCCCTTGCTGTTATGTCTTGGGTACAAGAGGCAGTCAGAAAGATACAGAGTACACAGTAGACCCTTTTGCTGCTCAGCTGTGGTTTTTTTTTTCCTGCTTTCTAAGCTGCTGGCATCAAAAGCAAGAGCAGGTCTGGATCAGAGAAGGCTCTGCAGGGCAGGGTTACCTATCAGGTTTCTCTATCTCAGAGGGGGGCACCAACAGTGTCTTATAGGTGAATGCTTTGACAATAGTAGTTGTGCTCATCAAAAAGTGTGTGGGGGGGCTGGTATTATGTTGTAGGGGCATACAGTAAATCAGTTCACATTGAGTCACACTGTGGGGACTCAACTTCCTTCTGGGGACAAAAAGTATGTCCCCTAAACATACATTATTAAATTTAAGAGGCTTAGGGTTAAGCAAGTTGTGATTACCATTGAGGAAACATGACTGTGTGTGTGCATTGAAGGAGGGGGCAGATCTCCTGGGGATTCTGGAGGAGTGGGTGTGACTCAGTCAGGCTACAAACACTGCTAGGCTCACGAGAGTTTAGTCAGGGAGCAGGAACGAAGGTGTGGAGAAGAAGGCAGCAAAATGCTCTGTTTTGCAAATGGCTTGAACCCCTTCATGTACCAACAGTAAGTGCATAGGTACTGTAACACCAATTGGAAGACGACACGCATGTAGACCAAACTACAGTAACATTAAGCATCAAGCTCACAGCTGACATCTAAACAGTCAGATCTCTTCAGCTGAGTTTCATACAGAGGTTTAAAGAGTGTAATAAACAGAGCAAAATGCATTTCAACTAAAATATAAACAATTCCATTATTGGACCATTAAAAATGATGAAGCTCAGAGCTTTTTTTTTTCAAACATGTACTCAGATTTTATGATGTAGTCAAGGCAAAGTCTTTAACTTGCAACTTAGGCAAAGAGTAAGGCCCCTAGCTAGTCAGTAGATTTTGAAGTGTGCACATTTGGTTTCACACCATGTCTACCTCCAGTTTTTTGTCATGACCATTAGCCAGTCTTAAGATTTGCTTCAAATTACAAAAATATATTGACAGCTGTGTGTGGCTGTTCTTCTCTTTCAGGGTATAAACTTCTGTCCAGGTCAAGAAGTCCCTGGTGTGACCACTCACATCCAGAAGGAGCACACACTGCAGCCAATCATTTTCCACCTGGGACGGGATCCTGGGGAAAAGTTCCCAATCAGGTCAGTTGCCTGAAAATTTCAAATCTGTGTCCAGCTGATTTCTAGGAGAGGAACAGAAGAGATGAGAGGAACAGGAGCGAGCGAGGGGAGTCGGTCAGGAACAAGAGAAGAGATGTTCAGAAATGAAGGGGAGAGGGGTGACAATAGGAAGGTCGTTCACCTGTTGGTCGGAAAGAATATGTATGAGATCAGTGCTGATTCAGTGGCAAGAGAAAGAATGCAGTGGATTGATCCGCTCAGCCAGAGCACACCTGATTACACCCTTCTCTTTGTGATTGCAAACAGCTCTGGCCCTCAACCCTCCAGTGTAGCGCTGCAGGTTAAAATTGCAAGATAAATTGTTGAGGTCTAAATTGAGAGCGAGTGCTGTTTAAGGGAGTTTTTGTATGTCACCGCCTCAGCTTAGAGGAGAGTTAAACGTGGAGAGGAGAGAGCGACGCCAGAGGACACTGGTAGCCAAGGATGAACTAAGCCTATTATTCTTAAATAAGGCAAAGATAGATGAGCACTTTCTTCTACAGCATAGTGTGAATGTTAAATAGTTATGTGATCTATTAGGAAAAAGGGCACCACAACTATGGTAATGCATAAAGGTAATCTCAAAATTGCTCTGGTTGTTTTGTGCACAGTGTTGTCTTTGGCTCTCTCCTGCCATAAAACCTCCTCAGTTGACCTTTCTTTTCTTGCAGCTCTGCCTCTCATATTTTGCTCTTCTTTGCCTCCCACTCGAACTCCTTTCAGTTCTGAAGTGAAATTAGATGATAAAATATTGATGTTGTTTTTCATTTGCCCACCTTTTAGCCTTGCTATTCACTTGGAGGAATAAAAAAGCAAAAACCAATCAATATGCAGCCGTGTGTCATGCTGATTGCAGCGTGCGCGCATACATACACAAACCAAAACTGCACTATTTATTCCACTTTCTTTCCAAACTTTTGTCTCACCGCTTCTCTTGTTGCTTCTCTCTCCCATCCTACTGCTGTGCGCCTGCGCTCTCTTCTCACCATTCAGCTGCTGTCCCTCTGCATCCACTGGGACCGTTCTCCTCCATCCTAGTTAAATTTGTGTGTCTGTGTGTACACATGTGTATGTGTGCATTTTGTCTGTGTGCTCCTCGGTCCCCCAGCTGGACTGGCTGCCTGGCCATCATTAATCTCTGTCGGCACCTAAAGAGCCACTTAAGATGATGTAGGGCCTGTCTGAACACATACCTTCACTACTGTCACAGGCTGTGATATAGCAAAGAGCACACACACACACACACACACACACACACAATCCCCAATTCAAAGCTTTCACCCAGAAAAAGTGTCTATTATAATTATGGAATCTAGGAAAGAATTTGGGAACTAAAGTACAGTCACTGTTCATTTCTCATTGTTTTTCTATAGTACGATAACCAAAGGCCACGAGCACAGGCCAGGCTGCCACTGTTTCAGACAAATGTGAGTCATACAGTTGAGTTAGAGGATGACAAGGCCCGTATTGGTGGTCCACCTGTCTAGGCTGCAACGCATACCCAACCAGGTCTGCATCTAACTAGCTCAGTGAGGTTGGATCCACATCGGATTTGTCCAAAGCCTTTACCTGCCTTCCACTTTTCACTTTGCCCTCCATATCTGTGGCCTAAGACCTTCAGGTTAACACAGCACACTTTCTCACCACCTACCTCAGCTTATGTCCCCAGAGCCCCGATCATCCAGAGTGTAGTTTCAGCCTTAACACTGCAGGCAACCGTGCACCGTCTGGCCTCATCTGCTGCCTGCCACCAAGCTCTTGTGTGCCCAATCAATAGTCCTCACTGAAGTGCTCAATTTCCACTGGGGTGGAGAAGATGGTGGAGGGGAGGAGAGGGAGAGCCAGGACAGATGTATTTGATTGTCTCTTCAGTTCCCCCACCTTCTGCAACTGTGTGGTTGTGTGTGTGTGTGTGTGCGCGCTTGCATGTATGTCTGTGTGTGTTCCAGCAATAGTGTTATGAATCAGTAATCAGAGTGGTGACACACCTGAGCAATGCCCCCATCCCCCCTGGGTGCCATACATTATAAATCAAAAGACTCAATTTGCATACAGCCTGCTTATTATTCCAGATTTTGCCTCTACACAAGTAAGCTAAGGGTTATAATCATGATAATGAGCTGTGCTGACTGTGGGCTTTTTATTATTTGTATGCAGAGGGGGCATAAACAAATGATATTATTAGTTTCTGATTTAGAGGTCTGCACTGTAAGATTTCCAATGCATAGACAAAACAATAGAAAACTTGCTCTTAAGCAAGTTTCTCAGTACATGGCATGCTGCGCTTGCAGACCTGTGTGGGAAAATTGAATACTTAACAGCAGCCTGATAAATCTCCTTTACATTTACTTATTAAGCTGCTTCACTTATCACAGAATGAATCACAACAATCACTAGCGGGCAGAGATAGGAGGGGAATGAATTATTCCTCTTGCTGATCCGCATCAGGCGAAAGCAGAATTTATGATTTTAGATAACTGAAGTTATTTTATCTGAATGTCTGATTGTTAACCAAAGAATCCGGTTTTTCCATATCAGCTAGGGTCACGGTGCTCAGATAGTTAGCTTATGACAAATGTGGCGCACAAGGAGAGAGACTATTTGCAGCCAGTGTACTACCAGTCTAGTAATTGTAGGGGAAATAGGAAAGGAGCAGGTGCTGGCTGATGGAGGATGTCTTGCTGCCCTGTGGGAGACCAAGGAGGGAGGGGAGGTGTGAGCTGGACAGAGCCTGGGGTTATTACTCTAATTGACACTTCACCTCACACACATGCACATGTTCCCCAGGGGCCAATCAGAGAGCTGGATTTGCAGTGGAGGGAGGATGGAAGGCTGGCACAGGTGCTTCTGGCATTGTATCAGGGGTGTAATTGCACTGCTGATATTTGTCTATCTGTGTGTCACGCCACCAGATGCCCGCTCCCTCAGTACACACACACACACACAGCCAGCCTATTAACCCTACAGGTCCTATTGAGAGCAGCGTTCCTTTGAAAGCCTTCAGGGCCCCTGTGTTTTACACACTGAATATAATAATGCACAGAGGTGCTCGGGTTCGCTGGTGTCCAGTCGCAGTAATTGAGAGACAGGGGATGGGATAGGGGTTACATAGTTCACCCTGCTGAGTGCGCTTTCCCAAAGGGTGCCAGAGCGGATGGCCTTTGTGTGTGTGTGTGTGTGTGTGTGTGTGTGTGTGTGTGTGTTTCTGTTTCTGGGTTTGTTGTTGTAAACTACAGCATGATCTAATGATACAATGAATTAAGTTTGGAGGCCACAGTGGAATTTCATTACAGGATACACGTATGCAGTGTGTTCACTGCGACACTCCTTGGCAAAAAGGTACAAATTTATGGATTATGTTAACCGGAGTTTGTATTTGTGTGGTTGTGTGTGCTGTGCATTTAAAATGCAAGTAAAACAGCTAAACTAAAGGAACAAAACATTCAGAATAAAAACAAACTGTGATGGCGATTTGCACGATGTATTAATATATATTGTGCATGTAGAAGTAAGTTTAAATGTGTATGACCAATATCTCATTCAGTGTCATCGGTGTTGTTTAAGCCATTTTTGAAAATCTTTTACATTTGTATGGTTGGTTTTAATTCAGGCGGTAAGGCATTAAGGCTGATTAACATTAGACATGGAAAAAGTGGATTAATTATTTAGTCAACTGACAGAAAATATTTGACTGTTTTAATTGACTCTTTTTTTAGTCAAATGCTGTAGATCTGCTGATTCTAGCTTGATGACATGCTGTCATTTATCACTAAGTTAAATATGCCTGGGCTTCTGCAGGTAATACCCTGCTTGACCATGTGTATTGTGTGTTTGCAGAGTTTTGACTGAGGAGTACCAGGATGTGCTGAGCAGGATCTCTCCTGTCGTGGAGGAGCATGTGAAGAATCTGGTGCCTGGCGTTCCCCAGCTCAACATGTGTGACTTAGCCGTGATGGTGAGATTTACATAACATTAATAATATGTTTCCTTCCTGGTGTTTTTATTGATCGAGCAGAAAGAATGATCACAATGTGAAAACATGCTTCACTGGGTGTAGCAGCTAACTTTCCCCTGCTACATCCAGAGACACTGGACCTGAATTCACAGCAGATGCTGTTTCTCTGAGGCTGGCTTCATAAAGCCAGTTTGTATAAGAAAGAACTGAGACTCAGTGATAGAAATCTCTGCTCAGTCGCTGTCCTCAGATTGAACTGAACCACTTAAACAGATATTTTATTTTGATATTTGTTTAATCACTGTTGCTAAATTGATTCTCTTCTGTCGGGACCTTTGCTTCTTGACAGGGTGTCTGTGTTTTTGTGAAGATATGAGTTTGAGGATTATTTAAAGCAGAACTGAGCTGTGCCTTTGTCTTCCCAAGAACCAAGGACTGAACCGC
>NW_018127884.1:3049719-3083292 GCF_001952655.1 Monopterus albus | reverse complement strand
TTTTGGTTTCATTTGTGTCACTTTGCTGCCCCCTGGTGGTGAACAAAGGGAACAATTTTATGTAGGGTTAGAATTATTTAGCGTCGCCTTGTTCTGTGCCATACTAATGTGGGTCCAAAGGCTAAAAAGCCTGTCTGTTACAGTCTAACCTTTTCACTGTTGACACTTCTAATGTGTTCCAGTATTAAATGTAACATGGCCTGACGGAACACATGACTGTTGAGTTTGAATTCCGGTTACTTTTACCTCCTATTTGTCATTTAAATGAATTTGACCAATTTAAAGGTAGGGTTGGTGATTCATTCCAGAAGCATTTTGGTACATTTCTTGAATTTCTCTTTTCATCCTGATGGTAATGAATACATTAAATGCACTGACAACATAAAAAATATCTCTGGCAGCAGCAGGGCTGAAAAACACCTGACCAATAATTTTACTCGTCCCAAGCAACCTCCTTCCTACTTGCGTGCATTCTGCCCTTGCACTCACTGCCTGAGGCAAGAGTTTCCCATAAGGCGTTGCACTTGCAAGCGGATGTTGTACCGCTGTTTTACAGCTAAAGCTAGCGAGTTATGGCAGAGAAGGTAGCCACAGCAAAGCTCTACAAGTACTCATAGCAGATGTGCCTTTGAGAAAAAAAAAAAAAAAAAGTTGATTTTAAATGATTGTGCCAACAAAACCTTTTTGTCAAAAATCAGCAAATAAGTATTACATTCTTGTGTTGACTGTGATGGCTGCTCTCTGTTGCAGAACTGGGCCCCTGCAGGCTGTGAGAAGTTGGGAAAGTGTCTTAAAGGGCCCGTGTCTGATCCCTGGAAGTGCGAGTGGCCTCACTGAGTATAAAACTGCTGAGAAGAATCAGGAAGGAAACCCTAGAGATGTGCCTTTCTACAGAGTAACATACAGCCTTATTATTTAAAAGAAAATATTTGATGTTTTAAGATAGTTTGTGGACAACACAATGCTGAAAAAAGCCATAGAAACACCAAGGGAATTGTAACAGCAGAACATTATGGAAATAACTTTTATAGCTGTGATTTTAATGAGCCAAACAACTTCTACCCATTTTAGAAAGTCACTGCATCAAGAGACATGATTCATTTAATGATGCAGAGCACATAGGGAAATGCATTTATTCTGATCAGTCTGATATTTTACATACTTATTGAAAAGGGGAGGGTTTATATACATGCTGCACTGCAAAAGTGTTTTTAATAAAAGTGTTTTTATTGTGTTTTACAAAGACTGAGTCTGGTATATGTAAAAAAAAAATTTTTCTGTGCATAGAACTGTATGCATTAAGTGCTTATAGACACAGGCTTGAAAAAAAATTGAATAAATGAGTTCTATGAATCTGGCTACAAATACCTGGCTTGTAATTTCACTATGAATTTAATAGTGAACATGTCACCCAACACCTAGTGACATGGTTGCAATTGAGTTATCCATCATAATGTCGTATAAATGCTACTATCTTAAATACGTCTGCCACAAATGTTTTTTTTTTTCTTAATAGAATTAGCCATACTCTGCCTGCTTATAATGGATTATTGGCAGAACAATTTTGATTGTCCGTGTAGTATTGCCTATAAGAGACAGAGGACATGAGGTAGGTCGTCTTTTGTTTTTGCACAACGTGCAAAGTAGCTACTTGTGTAGAGATGCAATCATTTCCTTTTCAACTTCTCTCAGGAAGCTGCTGGTTTCAGGAAACAAGTTTTACAAATGAAATTGCACCGTGAGTTGAGAATCACAAGAAACTAACAGCCATGGATGTGGACACGGCTTTTCTCAAATCCACAAGGGGAGTCCTGAAAGTAGCAGAGACGGTGAGACGCTTGCACATCATCGCAACTTGGACAGTTTTGCACTTTTCTGTCGAAGATTTTGGAAATGTCCTGTACACATTAGAAAGAGGAATGTATGGGATAAGGCAATAACAAATTCACACCACAACTTTTGGTTAAGTAGCTCGTTGATAGTGACTCAAGTCAACATACCACGAGCATTCTAGAGACTAAAGGAGCAACTGATCTGTTGCTTGTATAAAATTAAATGTGGAAACTCTCAGTAAGTCAGAAAGCTGATGATGTGTTCCTCTTTCTCTACATGAAGTGCACGTAATGTCAAACATGTTGTATGGAGGAAACCAGTGAGTCAGAAGAGATAATGTTCTGGTCTCTGCTGGACGATTAGTGAAGCATGGTATTTCAGTTAAATAGTTTATCTAAATGTTTCATCATTGCTGTTTTCTGTTATTTCAGGAACATTTTTCTGTGTATTGTCTCCTTTTCTGCTTTAGGTGACTCTGTTAGTAGCACTTGTGTGTTTTGCTGCAGCTTCTACACCAACGTACATTGCGGCTACAGTGATGGAGTTTGTGATCACTTTGCTTCTGCTGTTGCTGTACCTACTGAAACTCAACAAGATGGTGACTTTCTTCTTTTGGCCTCTCATTGTGGGTGGTGTTTTTTTTAAATACAATTCTAACATAACACATAGGCCTTGTGCTGAAGAGAGCGGTATATACTGTACATTTGTTTTTAAAAGTTCTTGTTCTTAACTTCTCCTCTTTTCTGCTCTCCAGGATGCTTTCAATTCAGTCTTTGCAGCATTCTACTTTGTTGTCTTGAGCCTGCTGGCTCTGACTACATACACTGTCACAGGCACATTGGTTGGAGGGGTGAGAGGAATTTCTTTATAGCTGCATTCTCAGTTGTGTGGGCTAGTTTTGATGTGTTTATTTTCCCTTGTACAGTGTCGGTACGTTTAAATGTCCTGTGTGCATGTGTTGTTGCCTAACCATATGAGGTCCACACGCTGGATGGCATGGGCGCTGCAATGTAGTGTGGCCCTCGTGAGTGGACGGTCATGCACGTTGATGTTGTATGTCAAAGTCAAATAGTTGTTAGGTAAAAAAACGAGGTTGTGCTGAAGAAAGTTAAAAACATGGGCACCAAACATAGGCATGTTAAACATATTTTCATGTTGTATAAAAGTAAAACAGCTACTTAAAGGGCGTTTATTTTAAGATCTGCTCTGTGTTTGCAGATAGTTGGTCTCCTCACTGCTGGCCTGCTGTGTATGGACAGCTGCACACTCTTCAAGACCATCACATTCAACAATCACAGAAGTGAACTCCCAAATGAAGCAGCACATGAAACCAAATAAGAGTATGCTATGTAAACATTACCAAGTTGACCCCCCCCCCCCCCCCTCCCCCTCAGCCGTGAAATCTGAATAACTGAAGGTAATGCAGGCTGGAATCAATAGGCACAACTATCAATAAAGATTTTTCGTTGATTTGTGACAATGAGTGGACATTTTCACTGCGACTCCGATTGTACTGTTTGCAGAAGGGGTGTTGTATTGAGGTATCGCATTTCACATCTGGAGAAGGCAGATGTTGCGCTTTGAGAGTTGGCGCTGCGTTTCCGCGCTATCATTGTTTCCGTTTCCACCTCCGAGACGCCTCACGCCTCCACATACCCTTTTTGTTTTGCCTTCAGTCCGCTACGTTACTTGTGGCTTATGCTTGCTGAAGTTTGAGGAGAGAGAAAATCTTTTTCAACAATGGGGGACATCGAGGCTCCCGGCCCGAATGGGCCGCGCCAGGCTGTCCTGCATTCTATTCTTCCGAGCAAAGAATTCGCCTCCTCCACGAAAGGAATGCTGCTTATTGCTGAAGTGGTGAGAAACGACCAAACCAATAACTTTTAAAACAAAACGAATCTACTGTGCCATTGTTTCACCTAGTGCGCACAACAACCGAGACGCGCCGCTTTTTGGATTCTTTCGTTTACCTTCTGGTTTCTGGTATTTATGGCCGATAGAGCAATGCTATGCTTTGGTGCACGTTTAGAAATAGTCTTCATTTTGAGTACAGGTCAGTCAGTTTCCGGCACAAAGTTTACATTAATAAAGGGAGGGGCAGTAAAGTTTTACAACAACTACGACAAACCACTAAAACTTGGAATAAACATTTTTACTGGACTACGGGCAGCGACACACCGCAGGAAGACTGCTTTGGCCATCTTGTTCATTGTTTAGTGTATCAGAGATGAATAACGGTCTGAATACTATATAGGATAGAAGCTATAATCTGTTTTTACTGAGTGTCCAAGTGGACTTCCAAAAATCAGGAACTGAAAGACTGTGCGCCTGCGGTGGGGGTGGGGTGGGTCGGGTCACTAGCAGATATTTGAGGGGAGGGTCTTTTTGCTGTAACTCTATGACCCCTCACATTTGTGTCATGTGACACTTCAGCTCATGTTGGGCTGTGAGAGAGCAGACGTGTTCCTCCCAGTCGCATCCATCGTTCTGTTTCCATGACATGAAGCCTGTTCCCACCGTGTGGATGTAGAGCTGCACGGCCCACTGCACTCACACACACAATACAGCCTCTTTACGGCCACCCCACAGTGTGACCCTGATCTTTCTGTAACCCATTTAAACATGTATTGGCTTCTGCTGATGATAGAAGATGTTTGGCCTGCTATGTGCATGCAGGTGAGAGTACACACATTGGTTGAACTTGTGCAGAAGACACTCAGCGCTTTGGGATATTTGTCATATACTGTAACCTCCTATGCAGGTGTGGTAAATGTGCAAAGTCTGGCTCCTCCTACCTATTTGGTAGAAACTGAAAAAATCAGGAATTTATTTATTGAATGTGAGAATTTGCTGCTTTTGATGATCTCATCTTGAAGCTCTGACCATTTTTTCACTATTACCACGATCAAGTTGGTGTTAAAATGCTGAAATTGACAATAATACTACTAGTTTGCTGCTGTAGCATGGTTCAAACCTCCTGCATGGTGTAGTCTCACTCCAATATGAAGTAAACAAAGAATTTGTATTACCGATGTGATGTCTTGTACTACACTGCTCCTCCAGTGCAACACAGACCAGAACCTCACTGGATCCCCGACAGGACGCTGTTCAGCATCTGCATTTTAGCAGTTAAGGTTCAGTCAAGGTGGGCTTCCCACCCTCAGGCTGGCGTAGGACGACTGACTGAGACCAAAACAAGATGGCCGGATCAGTTTGAGATTATAGTGTCTGGACTTGCTTTCATTTGTACTGATATGCACCTGGCTCTTTTAATGGAAGCAAACACAGCAGACTCACTTTACCTGCATTGTGCATTTTTAAACATCTTTCATTATTACAGCTTTGAGTTTCAAGGTGTTTGCACAGTTGTGTGTGTGTGAGAGAGAGAGGGGGATTTGGTGTAACAGACTATGAGCTTGGGTGAATAAACATTGGCTTTTAGCAGCTGTATCTCCTACAGGAAGTTGGCCTGAAGCTGTAATTCACACAGGCTTTGAGGCAGCGTGACAGCAAAGAAGAATATAGTAGTTATAATTTGGATAAAAAAGTAAATTGCCTTTAGCTTTGAAGTGTTTAGAAATGAACAATGTAAAGACTGTTGGACTGATACAGTAAGTGTCCTCTTCAGTGTCTCATTGATGTAAACATACAGTACATGTTGCAGCCGTTTCTCCCTCTGTTTAACCGTCTTTGCAGGCTCTGTCCTTGGTATCATTCGTGTGTTTCGCGGCATCCACAGCAGCAGCCTTTGTGACAGTCCCCCTACTGGAGTTCCTGGCTGCTCTTTTCCTGTTGTTTGCTTACTCGACCAAGTTCAATGAGAGGTTTAAAGGTTTCCTTTGGCCTCTTATGGTGAGAGAGAATTTCTAATAGAAATGTAGCTTTTGTGCATGAACACCTCCAAGTGCTAAAGGAAGAAAATGGCAACATAAAGTTACATTTTTCCTCTGACTCTGTTCTTTCAAAGGATTTCATGAGATGTGTGACGGCCTCCATTATCTTTTTCACCATCTCCATCATTGCAGTGTCCAGATATTCAGATGGCGCCTCCAAGGCTGCTGGGGTAAGGTCGACTCTTTCTCATCATAGCTTACTTCGGCATAATTAATACATGCAGCACACTTCAAATTTGTCCAACAACCATGCCTCTATTTCACCGGAGTTTTTCCACTGCATTCTTATACCTCTCTTCACAGGTATTCGGGTTCATTGCCACTATTGTTTTTGCTTTAGATTTTTATCTAATTTTTAATGAGCTGGCAAATTTCCTAAAGCAAGGAGGGGAGTCCCATGATGAGCCATCAAGACAGCAAGGTAATTTTTCTTTTTTTGCATTCTAAAGATGTAAATACAATTACTGAGGTACAACAAGTTCTGAATACTAGGCTGAGTGTAATTTAGTTAGAAACTGGGTCTGTGCTGCAATTCACAGTATAAACTGGCCACTTAAATGTAATAAAATTCTTTAATGTATGCCAAGTTAAACCTTTTTCATTTTGATATTAACTGTGTATTTTCATTAAATTGTGCCCATAATTGTTTTCTGCATTGCCGGGACTCGGTCTCAATAGTTTTATCTTTAATGTTCTCACATGGTTTAAAAGATGGAAGTGTCTTTAAGTGCACCATATTTTCGATTTGTTATGTGCACTATTTGACCTATAGTACATATAATGTGTCAACAGAAAGTGCACACAGAAACACAGAGAACTAACACTCATTCTGATACCAGAAGTGTTTTTCACTTGTTTTCTAGACGAGTTCTCAGATTCTGATTCGGACTGAGACCACAGGAATCTTCACCAGCGGTTCTAAATAGCGGCACAAAACAACCCAGAGCAAAAGAAATGTGCTGCTGCTGCTGAGCGTCCATCTGCAGTGACCTGCAAATGTTTCCTCATGCCACAAGGTTACATTAATACCAGTTTGTACTGAAATCAAAAATCAAGGTCACATTGTTTGTTGGCTAAGTATTTTGATTCCTTAGTAGTTGGTGGAGACTCCGTGCAGTCCTAAAGACCCACACAAGCCCCAGATCCTTTGCAGTTGAAATGGTTTTTGTTTTTTTTGCTGCACATTCAGGGATGGAAATGCATTTCACACATTAATCATATTCAGTCTCAACTAATTCATGCCCAATCTCATGCACAGTGTTTTAAAGGATTTGGGGAAATATGTAAATGCCACTGTCAACCCGATATTTAAATGATCATGAAGCTGTGAAATTGTTCTGTACCGTGTTCTTAGAAGCTGCTTGTGTGGGAACCTACAGTATGTTAAATCTGAAATAATAATGACTAATACTGACTTCTGACCTGTACCTGTGGATCTATTTAGATGTTTTCAACTACCAATAGTAACAGAGAACTAATAATTAACTGGTATTGTAATAAAAATATTCCAACCCTTTTAAATGAAAGTTAAAGTCAGGAGGCCTATGTACATTTATAAGTTCACAATTTTACTATACACAAAACTGTATATAGTAGAACAGATAGCAGGTTGGCTGGTTACAACCTCTGTCCAACTGTCTTAACTCTACTGGAGTGTAGTTTTGAAGAGCTTCTGCTTTTATGCGTGTTTGTCTGCTGTACTGTACCCTATGCAACCAGCGTGTGTGTGTGTGTGAGTGCACGCATAACACTGCATTTTAGCCACTTCAGTATTATTTTAATATCCAATACGTGAATCCCTTTTTTAAAAAGCATCTTTTTGCTTTGTATTCACTTGTTTTTTCAGTTCTTCCACTTCCACTGCTGAGAAACTAGATGTAACACAAGCTACACTGCATGAGTCTTAGAAGAGCACTGTAAATTAACAATAGATGGCGGAAACCTGGCGTCAGAGGCCTCGGATTTCTATGTGGAACTTCAACTGATGTGAGCAACTGGCATATTAATAGTCAAACTGCCTCCCTAGTCATTATTCACCACCGTGCCTTGTATGAGAGAGTTCAGGAAGTTTGGTACTTAAGATGCTTCGTTTATATTAAAGATTTAGTTTGAACTTTGTGATCATGTATTTTTCCAATAAAGGTTTACAGTATGCCCCTAAATTGCATCCACAAGGAAACCTTTATATACTTAGATTATCTGACAAATTCAATATCACCAAAACTGGAAATCTGCGGTTTGCACTGGGCAAAAAAAACAACAAACAAACCTACAACCATGTGCCGAGTGTAAACAATACATAAATCTCATAATACAGAACCTTTTGACAAATGAGGCCTCTCACTGGAGTTTTGACACATACAGTATAAAGTTTGTTAGTGACTGTTTTGCCCTCTTGTGTAAAAATGTTTGAATAAAAACAAGCTATTTTCTATAATGTGCAAATCACTTTATTTAAATGGTCACTACTGATGTGAAGCCTACTATAGAATGTTTTAATACAAAAATACAGCTACGTACGGCTCTATGCTGCAAAAGAAACATTGTGACTATTAAAGCACACAAAATTAAAAGGAAACAGAAGAGCATTTCATCTTGCAGTCTGGAAACTCGAGTGCAAGGCTTTTCTTTCTCGAAATACAAATTCTTAAAGCAGAATGAAGTTGTACATAGGAAGAGCTGCGGCTTGATAGTGTTTGACAAATATGGTCAGTTTATATTATCAATTAGCATAATGCACTTGAATGAATTTGTTGCTGTACAAATGCTTACATGAACATTGTTGTAGTATCACTCAAAAGGAAATCCATCAATGTAAATGACAGAGATAAATAGAAATGTGATTGTCTTATACAACTACTTCAGTCACAAAACCAAGAGAAATAGCAGTAAAACCTGATACAAGTTATTTAGAAACATGAAAAAAGCCCCATAATATGTACTGTGGAAGTCTTTGATTCTGGTTTTATTTTTTTACACTTAAACCACAATCAAACACATTTCTGATCCCTCCCCTGTACACACACTACTGCAGTTATCAGGCTGTGTACACTCAGGCCACTGAGTCCAAATGAGTGCAGTTTAGGTTAAGACCAGCAGATGGAGCCATAGAGTTGATTTAGTCCCTAATGCCTCATATAAGAACAAAAATAACAGATGTGCAGCTGTAGCTTTGATTCAGTACATTAGAACAATGTAACACCAAACATTAAGTTGGCATTTTTTCCTTAATTAAAAAGCAAATGTGATTTTTCCAAGATGAAGCCTTGTATTTGCCTGTCAAGTACAGTGGCTAAACAAAGAAATCTCTTTTGCACTGTCGTGTAAGAAGTCTACGATGTGGAATTACAGAGATTTCATAATACATGAAGCTCGTGATAATATACTATATATACACACAAATACATTTAAGTCAACCACATACAATAATGCCAAGTATACCAGATTTCCATCCCATTGTCTTCACTTTCACTTGCTTACTTTTTTGAATTCTTGTTTTAATTTTGCATTAATTATCAGTTAATGTCATTATCTATTATAGTCCCCATGATGTCTAGCAATTGAGAAGGCATTAAGAAATACAGCATTCAGGTCGAGGCACCCTGTGATTTCATTTGAAATATTTTTTTAAGAATTAAAGATAGAAGGAGTGTGTCAGTACCTGAGATACAGCATATAGGCTAAGGGCATTGAGCTTGTCCAGGTCGCCTATTGAATCTCACTGCCTTTTGTGTTACCTGAAGCCTTGGGTTTGTGCAAAAGTAACAAGATGCCAATTACTTGAATATTGCCCGATGTAACCTCCACCTGGCTCACAGTGATGATGTCAGAATTCAAATCTGAGGAATGCTAGTCTGAATATTGTTTGGATCGTCTGCACAAAACCTCAGATACTGTAAATATAACTGAGTATTAGGAATTCTAATTTTAGTCTAACAACTGTGTCAAAACCATGTGATTAATTTGTAATGTAAAGATCATCTTTATCACTCATTTAAAATATTTGGACATTTTCCTTGTACTGTCCATTATTGCAGTTGAGAATAACCCTGTGCTTTTAGTGTATAACAGCTGAAGACAAAGATCTTAAAAGTAGCTAAAGGTCACATATTAAGTCAATCAAGACAAAGGAGAAACGAACTCTTAAGTCAGTTTGTGTAATCTTTAGATTCACTGTCAGCCTTGTCCGCAGGCTGCCGTCAGTATCTGTGAAAGAAATGTAAAGCCACAGCGCTTCTGCTGTACTGCAGGTTACTGTATGTTGCTTGTCCAGTGGCTTCCTGGATCCATATTTATTACCACAGAGTTCACACACAGCGGCATGACGTTAACTGTACAAAAGCTCACCTTTTTTGCTTCATTCACAGTGAAACAAAAAACTCTAAGGTAAGATCCACAGCCTGAGTCAAATCAGACTTTTGGTTCTTCGTGGAAGTCTTCACACCGATTTTAAAACGCAGAAGAAATGTTTTCCAGAGAATATCTTCAACTCTGACTCAAGCTCTTCACTCTAGAGTCTCTGTGTGTAACTGCAGTAAGGATGCCTTGTAGACAAGGCCACAGACCTTCTCTGTGGCTATGAAATGAAGATTTCTTCAGCAGCTGAGCAGGCTGCAGGCTGATGAGAAGCCAAGCGCATGTGGTCAGCGTGAGACGGCTGTTCCGCCCAAGACTTGTGCTGGAGATAGAGCAATGTCCATCTCAGTTATCTGCCAGTAGTGTGGTTTTCCCTTAGTCTGCTAGTGCTCATGCAAGCTCAGGTCGTGCCTCCATTTCTCCACGAGATGCTGTGCGCGCTCGCATGTACTCGCTGGCCTGAGCCGCCCCATGACACCCGTTGCCAAGGCGCCACTTCCGTACTGCCAAGAAGGTATTTATGCCATAGACGCCTGTCACCAGGAAACCAAATATCTGCATACAAGTGCAAACAGGAAGAAAAAGAACCATGTCTGAATCTGAATAGGAAATGAAAAACTAAAAGTAACATGGACACAAAGTTCATGAATTATGCCCTTGCAAACTTGATTTAGGTTGATTTAGTTAAAGAGCCCGTGGCAGGCTTTTCCTTGTTCGACTTAACTACATTGTTACAATGGTGAATTATCATCTAAATCCATCATCTACCTAAAACTCAAAAAATGACATGTACGTATGTTATAGTACTTCTATGCAGAAGCTGGTCAGTCACCTCGGCTCGCCCTGAGACATATGCAGGTACCTGAATGAATGAATGAATATGTATACACAGTGTCTATCTTTTGTGATCTGCTTTGATGGGATGACTACCATGACTACCCAGGGCAAAGTTTATAGATGTCAGCTTTGAACCAGCAGGCACGTTGGTTCTGAAACTCACCACTATAGCATGGATCAGGCCAAATATTTTTGTCTGAACCTGACCCATGCCTGAGAGTGTGGCATCTGAACCCAACCCGAACCAGACAAGCTGATAGTATATGATATCCAAACCCAACGCAGTTCAGTTTGTATGGTATTTTCCCCCTTATCATTAAAGGAAGCAGAAATTTGAGTGCCCCAGCCATCTAGCCTAAAGTTTGATCCACGTGTCTGAACCCGACCCAGACCCTTCTGTGCCAAAGGGTCCCGTTGGGCTGTTTGTATTCATACTTTACTCACCACTGCTGCTATTTCGGCTCCAGTGTTGTGGTTGATGCAGGCCAACACAAGAGATGACAAGAAGAAAAAAAAGGTACTGGCAGCAGTGTTAACCAGGTCCTATGGAAGGACACAAAGACATAGAAGACACCATTAGACTCCAGCTGTACAATACGCCAGCACTAGTTTTAAAGACAAAGTGCTGTATTTCAGGAGGGCAGCAGCTAAGGCAGAATACATTGAAAATAAGTTTTTGACATTCATCATGTCATTGTGGAAGCATGAAATGAAATGACTACTGTATATGAATGAGTGTGTCAGTTTAATTTATAGATAATTACCATTTGAAATGACTATTACAGCCACAATACAGATTTTCTGTACCAATACCAAAAATAGTACCTTTCTAGATTCCTTGCTTTGAAGAATATAAACATGTATTCTAAAAGAAAACCCAAACGTCTTATATAAATACTTCAAATATAACAGAATACAGTCTGGTAAACTTGAACAAAGGACTATGAATTTTACCAAGTATTAGAGGCCAGTTGTCAGTGCATGGCACCATGGACATATTTTGGCCTATAGCTACAGTTACTCTTTCACAGAGTACAGAAGCATGTGAGGCCTTTTGGGCACAACTTAAAAACACCCATTATTAGTCATAGCAACAAGCCCTGCTCCAGGAAGGGTATCCTTGATAATGTTGAACAAAGAGTTTGCTAACAGTCCTCTAACGCAGCCAGACTGCATCCTGTTATGCTTTTTTAGCCACTGGAGAACAAAGCCAACAGCAAATATTCTAAATCGCCTAGCCCTTCATATTACACACAGAAACACATACAGCCTCTCCACATGCAAAACTCACTCCATCCCCCACCTTTTTACACAGGAGGAGAATGAATCAGAGACTTCCCCTCTGATGTTTCTCTTGTTTTCAGAGGCTCAGACGGTCAGGAAAGGGTTAATAACAAGGTGCTTAGCATGACTGCTGCACGGCCCTCGTGACTGTAATAATGGTAAATACGGCTTCTCATATGACACACGGGACTCGTACAACGGAGATGTCAAACACTGAAACAGACGCGCGCACAACGGACAAAGAACACAATGTGGCAAAGCATAAAAACTGCCACAGACCCTGCAGATTACTCAGTAACACACTAACACCACATGCTCACTAGCACACTCAGTGTACACCATGTGATAACCCTAACCTTCTACCAAACCCAGAACTCCACAAACCACACTTACAGACACCCAGCATACATCATAACACACTCCGATGCACACACTACAAACACTGCAGGCACAGTACAAATACACACACACACACACACCTGCATCTATCTAGCCCAACTGGTTAGACAGGAAATACTGTATACATTCGCGTTCCAGTGCAGGAAAGTGAGCCTATAGTTTTCAAATCCATATTCTGTCCAGATCCAGTCAGCCTCTCTGCTTTGCTCTCTCCCACATTCCACATTTTAACCAGGGCAGCACTCTGTGAAACCTTAAATAACACAAGTACAGACCGGACCAAACCACTGGCTCTCTGGTTTATTACTGGCTTGTATCATTGTTTCAGTCTTCTCTCTCTCTCTCTCTCTCTTTCTGCTGAGCAGAGAACTTTCAAAATAAAAACATATACAAAGTTGATTCTTGACATCTGAATTAAAAATACATTTGAAAACTGTACTCCACCCCTCAGCAACCAGCTACCTAATCTAGGATGACATCCCGTTGGATCACGAGTCAAACTAAAGATAGTCTGAAAGCACAAAGCTCGGTGGTTCTAACTGTATAAACCAAGTTACAATCCCAAAAATGCTGTCAACGTTTGCTTATTTTCTAACAGGAGTGTATGCACACTTGTGCCTCTGTATGTGAATATGTTTAGTCTCCAAAGAGTTCCCCTAAAAATAGAGACAAGGATGGAGCCTGGAATCAGAAGGGACTCAAGCGCAGGAACGGTTTTACTTAGTTTGGGCCTGGATTTCTGGCTAAAAGAGAATTTTTGTTCTGTAGTGGTTGGTAGTAGCATATAAACTAATATTTTACGTTACTGTGCTCTCAAAAATACTCATGCAACTATGAAAAGCTTAGGGGATGCAGCAGAACACAAATGATGAAATCTATTCCCTTGACAGTTACAGCAAATCACACAGGGCCAGAGAGCTTCACACAGGAGGGAAACATCTCTCTGGCTTTCACATTTATGACCGACAAAGATCGTAGGCAAACATTTCATGTCTTTTGTCTGCTTGGGTGGGCAAGTTTCAGCTGTGACAACCAAGAAAGCCTTTTTGGATTCCACTTGTAGCTAAAGTAAACGCCACCAGGGTAAAACTGATGACAGATTAGTGACTATAGTTAATAAAACCATCAGCTGTGGGTGTAGATTCAGCAAAGAGACTAACACACAGTGCGCATGCAAATTAAACTCCAAAGCTCAACTTAATCAGTAAAAGTCACAGAATGGTTTTACAACAAGGTTCCAGAAGTGCTTTCATTGGAGGTGGGGGTGAGGACCTGTGTTTCAAACCCTTCTGTACTGAGGGTGAACTGGAGGAGATGGAAACATATAGCACATAACTGTACAATCCAAACCCTCCTACCAAGACTGTAAACAGCATGATAAAACAACTCGCTCCACAGGGGACATAATATTAAAGTCAGCCCACAGCATTCAGATGGGAAACAGAGAAGGGGTTAATGCTGGGAATGCTTACTCATGGTGCAATTCCCAAGGGCCCAGTGGTAAATGGCGCAGCTTTGAACTTGACAGACAAACAGTGTGGGGTAGAGCCTACACTGTGGCAAGCATTATGGTCTTATTAGCTGCTACAGTTAAGAGTCAGCACAGAAAAGCAACACCTACTGCAAGTCATGCAACAGTTGAGTCACTAAAGGGGAACAGTAGAGGAGTCATAAACACTTGTCCTCCAAATATCTATTCATTTTAGTAAAATACAAAAGACTATATTTTGTGCATAGCAGCATGATTTCCATCAATCCCAGTGAGTCAAACTGCAGCCAACTAGAGCAACGTCTCTGAAATACAACCTCCACTGTGAGCCTAATGGCAACCCACAACCAAACGCACAGTACTTTAACTCAAATCTGTGCACAAAAAAACACACAAAATATGTGTTAATCACATATTTCTAACTATTAATCACCTGAACGGGAAAAAAAAATCTATTTGTCAAAGCTGACATGAGAAAGGCCAGCCAGCCTTAGGAGAAACAGAACCTCTCACAAAAGAATGAACAGGAGGATTTTAGATTATGTGGACTGTACCGGTCACAGGTATCTGGAAAAAGTTCCTAACTCAGCACCTTTAAATTGGCTCTGGCCTCTTTACGACTGTAAAAAGCTTTGATTTTGTCACAAGTAGAAGCCAAAGGCATATCCTCTCCGTGTTTGAGGTCGAATACCTCACCAAGGATACTAGAAAGAAATCTATATTAACAGCTGTGGTAGGATTTGAACATCTGGCTTTATATCACCTCCTTTATTACGATATGAACTGTAAGCTGTGTGGCTCCTGGAAATATAGTTTAAAATGTTTTTCCACTCTCCTCTGTAAAAGAAACTTGGCTGTGGCTCAGAACACATGTATATGTAGGCAAATATCGAAAGGCAACCAGCATCTGTTGGAGAACACCCGCCAGCTCATGTGATTTCAGCTGACAATGCACATCCTGGTGGCAACATTGAACCTTGTCTTCTCCACCGAGTCAAATATATCTTGAGTCTGGTCCAATGACACACTGCATCTCCCTGTACTTACCGTGAGGTTCCAGTTGACTTGTGGCACCTTGATGTGCAGGTTGAGGCTAAAGATCAGGAGGAGGACTCCTGTCACCACAAAGGCACTGCAGCTGACAAACTCAAAGAAGTAGACCCCTCCACAGGGAGAACACATCATGATGGTCTCGATGCAGATGAATCCAATAAATGACAGGACCTGAAGTGACAGAAAAAAAAAAAGACGAGACCAGAGTGGGAAAGAGAAAGAGCATTTGCAAAGTCATGCTAGAAACACATTACATGATTCAAGAGTGTCAGATATAAGAAATGTTATAAAAGAGTGTTTGTTAATGCTGAAATTCAAAGTTTTCCAGATGATGAAGTGATTGTCCAACGAACGGACCATAAGCCCATCTAATGAGACCCACTCCTGGCAGCCTGTGTTGGTGCCTGCCTCCAGCCAATATCCATCAGCAAACCACAGAATGGGAAGAATTCGGCTCTTTAGGTGTTCTCCTGCCATCTAGACCCCAGCTAAACCACACACACAGATTACCAATGGGCTCAGAGCTGTCCATAACCCAGAGACATACAGCAACAGAACCATGAGGATGCTACTTTAACATATTGTGAGATTGTTTGTGAAACCCAATATTTAAATTCAGTGAGGAAAGCTGCACCTCTATTGACATGGTTGCTGAACGTCTCATGAGCAAAAGAGCCTACACCTCCTATCCCCCAACCTTCAGTGGCTCAAGAGTTAAATCTGGTAATCCAGTGTCATGAGCAACTGGAAAACTGCCAGTACAGAACTCTCCTGTTTCCGACTCTTCTGTCCAAGCTTCCAAAACTCTGACACATCACCTCACAGGAGACACAACAGTAAGATATGAACACAACATGTGTTGCACATTAAGTGCGCCACACTTAAGTAAAGACAAAAGAAAGCAAATCAATTGGGCTGACTTAACCATCATTAACACAAAAGATGAATTTTGGGAGGCTCTTGAAACCTCACTGGAGCATGTATTTCAATAGGACTCTGTGAATGTAACAACTGAAACGGTTACACCCATCATCCATCTGCTGCCTGGGCTAATGGGTGATGTCATGCCTCTTGAAGAAAGCATATTGCTTTCCCCAAGTCTCTGTGCAGCAGGTGTCAGGCAGCCCCAGGGGAGGGGGTGGGGATCACAAAGCACCATACTGGATAAACTCACACCTTCACAACCTGTCTATCATGCAGGCATACAGTAGGTGCAAGAACATGCACATCAACTCTCTTTCTCCTCTCTCTCTCTCTCACATGCATGGACATCTGTCTGCGTGGGATTACACACATTATTAGTTGTCTTTGAAGGACTCTTGGACTCAGATCCCCTTCTTATTCACCATCTGATGCTAACAGAAATTTAAGGGAGATAAAAAAAGACTGTGTAATTACATACTGTTGTCCTAGCAGTATATGAGACTGGAGGTATAAAAGAATGACTCAAAATATTACATAAGCTTCAGCAGCAGCCCACAGTCATCTACTGTAAGTGATGGTGTGTGCAGGCAAAGCATGCATGCCTTCTTACATGCATGCACAATGTTCTTGTGGTCTTCCCCAAAAGCTCAGAGTAAGTAATGGTTCATCCAGAAGAGAATGGAGCATATGGTGTCTCTACCTCTCAGAGCAGGAAGTGCTCACTGACATTAGGGGACATCTGGAAGCTTCATAACATAACGCTCACAGAAAGAATTAGAGTTTTTAATTACCACTTGTCGGAACAGCGCTTAAAAAGGGAAATATAGGTTCACAAACCATCATGACAGAACTGCATAAGGTTTGATGGGACAAAGGGAAGTTGAAAGGTGTAGTGTCAGGATATCAAATTCCTGGCAGCATGGAGGGGAATGAGGGGAATATCAATTAGACTTTGCTGACCCTGGCACAGCACAGAAACAAAGACGGACCTGCTAACAGGATGATAACATCAGGCTGATCAGGTTACGTGTTACTTGGGAGGGTGCGTCTAATCAGCGCAGGGTCAACAACAGCCTGTGTATCTATTCATCCAAGGAATGACAAGCTGACAGGCTCTCTAAAAGCCTGTGTTAATGTATTTTAGTGCTCTGGTGTGAAAAAAAGTACACAGGTTTATTAGCTCTCTGATCTGTGCAAAAACAGAAAACACCAAAATCACCTCAGTGCAAACAAGGCCAGAGGGTGGACGTAATATAATAAACATTACCTTAGCAAAGTCATAAAGACCAAAGGCCAGAGGAATAAGTGAAGCATTAAATCTCACTCAGCCTGTATTTCATAGAGCAGAGCTCCTCATTCTTCCACGGTTGTTTGGATCTGCAAAGTCAATATTTCACTGATGCTAATCATTACTCCATATGACCGATTTCTTTACCAAGATAATCTGCTAACAACACAGGACTACTGTGCTGTCAGCTGTAGAAGTATTTCCTTTTAACACAGTGATATGAGGCAACACCTCCTCAGCAAAGGAGCGTTGAGCAGAAACTGTGCTACATGTACTACTTGGACAGCACATTTGCATGCCGTCAGCTTTGTGTTATCATTATGAGTTCTAAAAAAAAAACATTTCAAAGCCACAAAGACTCAGCCGGCACCGAGTCCAGTGATTAGGCAACAGAGCAGTAAAAGCTGCAGCTATTAACGTTTGGCAGCGAGCCTTGTAGGCCTCCTCTGAGATACTGAATGTAAACTTGGATAACTTTCATCAGCCCTGCCCCAGTCACTGAAAGAGATATGACTAGCTCTTAGTAGTAATAGGACCTTTGCTTATACTCACATTTATCTCAGCCGTACCATAGCTGTTGTATTTACCTGCATGTACCCGAAAAACATTTGGGAACTTCCACGTACAGTACATAAACGGGTTTGCATTCGTTTTGAAGTCTTTTAAAATGCACATGCACCATTACAATATTTGCACGACTTTTCTATCTTTGTTACAATGTGCACAGTGAATACACAGTAGCTTTGCAATATTGTGTGCATGTTTCGTTATCTAACTTCTGAACTTCTTTTGGTACAGAATGGTGCAGCTAAAGCAATGCTAAAGAAATACAGAAATAGTAGCTAAGCCACAGACAATATTGTAGCATTTGCATTAAAACTAGTATGTGAATATGAACCTTTAGTTGCTGCCTGCTCTAAATTTCTCCTATGCTGATGACAGATGGCTTCCTCTCAGTAAACATTACAGGTGTGTGCCACTCCACACGCTGATTGTGGCTCTTTTCTCACACCACTGGGACACTCAGCCACCCACAACATAAAAAAAGCTTTTCTAGAGCTAAAGGTTTTAAAGGTGAAGCAGAGAAACCAGAACTATGGAGTGTTATCTTCCAGAGGTTTGGACTTTTCATTTGCTGGTGCTATCTGCGAACACTGTGAGAGGTAATTACTAGTTTCCTCAACTCCATGGTTTTTCCTGTTGAGGACACAAGACTGTACCTCATGTGTACCAGTGTGCAGGCCTGTGTTTGATTTCTTTTCAGCACCAGAAGAAGAGAAATAGTTCTGGCTTGATAGATATTTCCTCCTCTGGTGAACTGTCAGAGCTCTGGGAGTCCTCATTTTGCTTTGCTGTTGCCTCTTCTCACAGTTCAACATCTGGTTTCGATGTGCTGATTTAAAACACAAGGAAAGTATGGGGGGTTTTTTTCCTGACAAAGAAAATGTGACAATATTTATTTCTACTCCAAGAGCATTTCAGGACCTTATCAAATACGCATGTAGCACCTGGTGCATTGTTGAGTACAGCCACAACTGTTAAACCGAGGACAGAGCGACAGTCGGGCGGCAAAAACAGTGACACATAATTTTCTGCCTATTTGCAAACCAGATGTTAGAGTTCCTTAAAATACTGCTTATCACAAGAGACAAAAAAATAACACTACTGAAAATACACTGTTTGGCAGGAGGCTGGATTGTGATTCTTGAAAACCTTACGTCTATACCTTCACAAGTCATAGGGTAGGCATATTTAGCATAAACGCTGATTGACATGACCTCTAAAGGGATGTAGGTCAAGGTAAACCAGCTCCTGTATAACCACATCCGTTTGCTTTTCCGTTTGCTTTAAACAGCTTGGAAATTCCAGAACATGCTGCCATGGCTTTAAAAGCTTCTGATTGGCTAACTGACAACATTTGAGCCAACAGAAGACACACCTGTGGATGTGTTTTAATGCCTACCTTTGAACTCAGTACTTCTCGGTTGATAGCATGGGAAAATCAAAAGAAGAAGAAAAAAAAAAAACTGTGGACCTCCACAAGTCTGGTTCATCCTTGGGAGCAATTTCCAAATGCCTGACGGTACCACATTCATCTGTACAAACAATACTACGCAAGTATAAACACTATGGGTCAATGCAGCCATCATACCGTTCAGGAAAGAAACACATTGTGTTTCACTGAACTTTGGTCTGAACAGTACAAATCAATCCCAGAGCTACAGCAAAGGCCCTTGTGAAGATAGTGAAGGAAAGAGGTACCAAAGCATCTGTATCCATAGTAAAACAAGTCCTATATCGACATAACCTGAAAGGCTGCTCAGCAAGCAAGAAGCCACTGCTCCAAGACCGCCATAACAAAGGCAGACTACGGTTTGCAACTGCACATGGGGACAAAAATTACTTCTGGGAGAAATGTCTTCTGGTTTGTAAACAGAAGAACATCATCCAACCATGAAGCCAGGGGCTGGCAGCACCATGCTCTGGGGGGGTCTTTGCTGCAGGAGGGCCTGGAGCACTTCACAAAATAGATGGCATCATGAGGAAGGAGGATTATGTGGGTATACTGAAGCAACATCTCAAGACATCAGCCACGGAGTTAACGATCGGTCACAAATGGGTCTTGTCCAAATGGACAATGCAGATTTCCACAGTTGTGGCAAAATGGCTTAAAGACAACAAAGTCAAGGTACTGGAGTGGCCATCACAAAGCCCTGACCTCAATCCAGTAGAACATTTGTGGGCACAACTGAAAAAGCCTGTGTAAGTAAGGGAGGCCTACAAACCTTACTCAGTTCCACCAGTTCTGTCTGGAGGAACTGGCTAAAATTCCTGCAGCTTATTATAAAAAGCTTGCTGAAGGCATCCTGAAATGTTTGACCCAAGAAAAACAATTTACCGGCAATGCTACCAAATACTAACTGAGTGTATGTAAACCTCTGACCCACTGGGACTGTGATGAAAGAAATAAAAGCTGAAATAAATTGTTTTCTCTACTATTATTCTAACATTTCACATTTTTAAAATAAAGCAGTGATCCTAACTGATCTAATACAGGGAATGTTTATAGGATTAGATGTCAGGGGTTGTGAAAAACTGAGTTAAATGTGTTTGGTTAAAGTGTATGTCAACTTGTGACTTCAACAGTATGTTAGAGGCTGGATGGTGGATGTTATCCACCGGTTGCAGCTTGTTTAACTCACTTTTATGAAGCTGTACATCTCTGAAAACTGCATTAATGTATGGTCGTGATCAATCTTACCACTTCAACCACCTTTAAAATTCCAAAGTATGACTTCAGGTACTCCACGTCGCACCTTATGCCCCCAAAAATGTGCCTCGCATGGACGGGCTCGGTAGTGGGTTGATACGGGCTACTGGCCCCGGAGATCATGGACGTGTTGGAGGCCTCGGCGTCAAAGCCCTCGGTCTCCTCGCTGGTCCTCATGATGATTTCGGGAGAAGCTGGACTCTTGACTAGAAATGTTTACGACATAAACCCGGGTACACCGCCTGGATCTACCTCACAGCGCGGCTGAGGTGACGGGCAGCGCACTTTGTTTCATGTAGGTTGGCAGTGGATGGAGAAAACAAACCAGACAGTCCGCTTTTCATGGCCACCCCGCGGGGAAACAGTCGCCTTAGATGCCAGTGAACGTTATGCGCAGGAAAATCGGGCTGCTATCCGTGTGATGTCTCCTCCGTTGTCTCCTCCTGGCTACAATGTCGCGTCTCTCTCAAATAGCCGCACTTACAACTATGTTAGGCGGGTCACTTGTTCGAGTTCCAGTGTCACTTTGTCGTGGATGATTGTGGTTAGTTCTGCGGCACGGAAAAAATGCCTTCCGGGCGGTGTGAATCCCCTGTGCAACTGGATTAACATCTACCCATTATGCTCCAGAAGAACCGAGAGAGACCCTCTAAAATCCCTATTGTAAACTTAATAAAGCTCGTATGTAAAGCAGCCTGCAGTCATCCTGCATATCTGCCACTGTACCATCTATAGATGCAAAGCAAGCTTGTCTCCGCCCCCCTCTAAAACGGCTCTGTGGAGGCTCTGCGCTCCGTTTAAATATTCCCAAACTGCCTTCAAACGGATCCAGCCGGAACCAAGCGGACAGGCCAGGCGTGATGACATTATTTCCTCATTCTCATGATTATTGATGTGACTGCAGATTGTTTTATATGGACATTATAATATTAGCCTATAATAATCCTATTTGTTTTTGCTGTATAGCTGTAAAAGTATTTTCAGTAGTATAAAACCTTAAATATCAGAATATAAATGACTGTGATGTTCTGTGAAGGTCCTGCAGTGGTGCTGCTTTAGAGATGCTGCTGTTTTTTATGTCATGTAAATCTTATCAAGGTAACTTTCATAATACAGGGGCAGGCCTAATTTTCTAACCACGCTTTGTTGTACCTTTACTGCCCTCATATGGTTTTCAGCGGCATTAACCGGCTGCCTAGGTGTTCCAGGGACAAAGATAACTGAATTACAGTACTTTAGGACTGTACTGTCCCACTTTGACAGATACAAAGCAAGGGGACTTCCTCTGGTGTCAGCACATATATGAGTATTTGGCGATGGTTGTGATCTTCCAGGGTTTTAACTGCATGCAAATGAACAAACTGCACTTGTAACAATGCAGTGGGAATTAAGTGTCAATTTTTCATTACATTTCCATTTTTTATATTGAGCAGTCAGCACCACAGTCATCATAAATTGGTGAAGTCACAATTTCTTAGTATTTGGAGCTTTACTTAGTTATTTTGATGTAATTAAAGTGGTAAAATATTAAGTTCTGGTAAAGGTTATTTTTTTTGTCATAACATGAATCTATAAACGTTGTATTAACAGACACAAAAATGAATGTAAAGCCAACCAAAGTTGAATTCTTGGTTTTATTGAGGCCAGGGGTCTGATAAACATTTGACTTATCTTTGTCGGCAAAAGAAGCTAGAATCTACATGGCAGCCTAGAGGCTACAGAATTGTGTTCAAGTCATACAATCAAACTTCTGAATTCATTCAGGACACAAAAATGCAGCCAGCCATGTGCTTACAATGTCTTGATATCCTGAATACAAAAGGGCTGGAAGCAGAAGCTCATAGTTCCACATGGATGCAGACTGTCAGTAATGGTTGAAGGCAAATCATTTAGGACATGAAGAGGCAGTTAATTCTAACTGTCGTTTGAGTACAAAAGTTATAACATCTGCACATTATTCAATTTTGGGAACAAGAGCCAATCTTTACAAAGAGCAAGTGCAACACTGAAACCAAGCAGCAACAGAGCACTTCCTTCAGCTAAAACCTAATTTAGCAAGTGTGGCCATGTTTGTTGAGGATAAATTGGCATGGTCAGTCAGGCTAGTGGCATTTCTAAATGATTTTAATCCAAAAGTCTCTCTGGGCAAAACTATATTTGACAACAAAAATAAAACATGCTAAGTAGGATGTGAACAGAAACCGGTTTCATGGGCAAAACGTTTATCTGCTTCAAGATGTCCCCAGAAATATCCCTACCAAAACTGTAATGACAGTGATTTCTATAAGAGTGATATTCATTTTACAATCTCACCACCGGAAAGGAATTAAATCCATTGTGAACACACAGGGGTACTTTCCATAATTTAAGCAGCAAATGCAGATAAATAATGCAGTTTTACGGTGTAGGTTAACTTCTCAGGTCATTATTAAATGTTCTTAAAAAGGCAAGGCAAAAAGAAAAATGTGCATTCTTTATCTTAAACCATAGCAACAGGGAACTGTTACAAATGTCCAAAGAAAAGTGCTTATTTCAACATGTGGCTGTTCTTAAATTGTGCTTCATCCGCTTCGGCAACGGACCCTCGGGTGCACATTCAACTCAGTCACAGGAAAAAGGAGAAATGATGAAAAATAAAAACAATAAAACCCTTTTACTCAGAATGTAATCCAGAACAGCTGAGTAGCATCATTTTGACAACAAAGCAAATCATGCATAGGCTGTACACCTACATGGTCTTGTGGTTATTCCCTTACAGAGCAAATGGTTTAGAAAATGAAGCAAACCCTGCAACCGCATTGGATTTGTAGACTAGTTTAGAGAATTTACCATAATCCACTATAACACAATTACGGCTTTTTTCCCCCTCTTTGACTCTTGAAACCCCAAATATGTTTGAGTGGTGCACGACATCTCTACCATTTTAACAGGGCATTAGTGAAAAAAGTTTACAAGCGTCCCTTAAGTGTGGAATGGCTCCATGAGTAGAGTAGGCCCAAACATGGCCACTGGTTAATCCTGTGGATGACGACCAACTATAAAAGCTGAAAATAGTAACTACTATGCATCTTTGGTTCCATGTCCCAATTCACTCCAGTTTCCCTTCCTTGCTATCGTCATTTGAACAACAAATAGCTGTTCTCTTCACACTTGCAACTAATCCTGTGAAAGCTACAGATGTATACTATCCATAGGATTAAGTAAGGTCTTAAACACCGACTTGAAAAATGATCACGCTTAATGAACTTGTTTAGATTATGGTTTCATGAAACCATAAATATAACAACTTATCTGATACGGTACACTATAATGTTTTCAATTAGAAAACAAAAATTATAAAGGACAATTAAGCAACCCCTTAAGGACACACATTAGGAGCATTCCTGTGAAGGCATGGCGCCCACTGTGACAAACTGTGAGCTTTACATTGAAGGCAAAGGTCGTGATTTTAAATGGGCGCTGAAAGAGACTGAACAAAAAAAGACCTGACTGGACAAACAGGTTTCCAACAGCGGTGTGTTTCTACAGCTACTTCATGTAGAAACTGGGAATGTTTTAAATGACATGTAAAGCACAGGGTGACTAAAACATGTGGACCTAAAGGAAGACGGTGCTGTCAAACTATCTCAGAAACAGTAAGTCATTGTGTGCTTTGGCTGCAAAGTGAGTGGTTTCAGTCACAAAAAGTGTTCATTTGGGGTACCCCAAAAAAAATCCATCATGTGGTTTCCTCTTAATATCAGCAGCCTTTGCAGTTTGCATGAAGGCATTCAATCTCGCTCTATTAACACTATCAAATGGGGCACAGAAATCTTTAACAAAACAAAAACAAAAAAAGAAAGAGAGAGACCACAGGTGTTTGTTGTACATTAACAAAAACAAAAAATAAATTATTTGGATGACAAGAACTGGACAAAAACCTTTTAACCAACGGTGCTACAGTGCATTTCTTCTTATGTAGACAAGCACCTCTACTATGACACAAACAGTTAACTGTGCGAGGCACTTAGGAGTTATAGTAGGAAAGATGCTGCCCAGCCCCCTCCCCAAATATACACACCTGTAGCTAAAGAAGCAAATCTATTGCAACCTTTAAGCCTGTCAAATCCCAGCCTCATTTAGCCACAGAAGCCATTTTCAGAATTTGGACAGAACTGCATTTTATACAAAATCCCAGGTAACCTGAATAGATTTTTTTGCATTTATATTTACAGAATCTTTTGAGATGACTAGGGCAAATGATATGATATGCTGTCAGCTATCAGGACTCGTCATATTAGTGTTATGACATCAGTGGCATTTGAACACGTTATGCGACACAGGTTTCCTTAAACCAATAAAATGGTGCACAAAATAAAACAAAAAGGAGGAACTTTGTATAAATACATCAATATCATATCCAACTTTTTGTTTTTGTTTTTTACATACTTCATAAGCTTGCAAGTATTTTTATTAATGTTCGAAATGAATATATTCAAAGTTTAAATACCTTCCCAATCACAACCAGATTCCATCCATGACATTAGCTGAACCACAGGCTACAGGACTGGTATATTTCCACTCTTTAAACCCATGAGGAAAGGGTTTTTTTACCCCACTAACTGGGGGGACCCACAGCCCAGCACATTAGGCTGGTTGCCAGGGAGTGTGCACACATTTTCATAAACTGACATCCCTCACAACATAACATTTACAGTGGAAGAGAGGACAGAAATAAAGCCAAGCCCTCAGCACTTATCACATGAACACCTCTACCTCTGTTGTCTCTCTCTTCCCATCTCACCAAAATATCTGATAGCATTTGAAACTCGTTTTGGTGAAACCACTGTGTGCTGACTGATACAGACATAGGGAATTTGGTCATTTCTTATGCTCACATGTACATGTATTTTTCCAGAGTATTAAGCAGTGGATGATGCAGCCTTTTTTGTTGTCTTCACGCTTCGTTCTCTGTTGGCGGTGGGATGTTGTTAGCTGAAACCATGGAGTCTTGCTTGCGAGTCATCCTGTCCAACTCAGCCTGGACATCAGTCAAACCCGGCTTCTGCCCTTGGAAAAAACAGGAGAGAAAGTCCAAAAGTAATCTCCTGTAGCTTCTCTGGGTTTTCATAAAAACTGTTTTCACTGGCCCGCAAGCAGATGGACATGGTTTGGATAGTGATGTGGTCCCATGCGGGAGAACGGTGGCTCGCTGCCACAGTTAACACACATGCCAAACTAATCATCAGACAAAGGGAACATGTACTCATGCATTATCCTTTCAGCTGGATCTCACAGAGATGTTACCATTGCTCAGCGCTGGAACAAAGAACACATGCCAGTGGTCTCAGAGACAGAGGTAAGTAATGTGATGTTTTCTTCAACCTTTCACTGGGTACATTCAGCTATTTCACAAGCACTTTGACTTTGCTATATTTATCAAATATAACAAAGTAAATAAAGTGCTGTTCACATGCGAAACTGCTGAGGTTATTTGAGTAATAACCATTGAGCAAGACAGCAGTGGGAAATGACGTGGAGTGAGTGAGATTAGTTTTATGTGGGCAGTTATGGTTGGAGGTTTGGGGCATACAGGCCTGTCACAAGTTTCCTCAGATGTCAGTTCAGTCAAAGAAGACAATTTCTTTTTCTCCTGTTTTAACCTTCACTGTCAGGCTGCAGAGATAAAACTCCAGACAGCAAAATGGTCCATAGCTTCTATCAAGAAAAGGCCCTGTTTCTAATTCTTCTTGTCTTGTTTTGACTCTAAAGTGCATTCAGCCCATGGCCTGAGATGGCTCTAAATGCACAAGATGCTACAGTCAGCAATAATGCTTTGTAACCATTCTGGTAAAAGGAATGACTGCTAATCTGCTAGGAAGACAGTCTGAAAACAGAGAGGCTGCTGTTTTCATCTGAGGTGAGAGCACTGGAATAAGAGGCTGTACCTGTTTTCTTGGCAGACCCTTGCACTCCAGCTCCCACTGCTCCAGTTCCGGGGCTCCCAGGAGCTCCAGTCTTTTTACTCAACAGACTGTTGAAGAAGTTAGCCAGCACTCCCTCATTGGCAGCCCCTGCTGCAGGAGAAACAGGGAACTTAAACTCACTTTGAAATCTACTAACAAAATTAAAAACAGAAGTTAACACTTCATTACTTAGTTGCTGTATCGACACTAAGAACACAGGATTGTTAACCGATTAATTTGCTTAATGCCCAACGCCCCCTATTAAGGTTGTGGTTTCAAATTAGCAGCTGTGATACCTTCAGTTACTTCTTTTAAAACAGCTATATAGAGTTCCTGTCACACAGAGCGGTTTCTTCATCTCCAAAAATGAGGACAAAAGCCATTTATCCTCTGTCAAAGAGTGGTGTAGTGCACAGTAGTTGATAGTAGAATCTATTGCTATGTGAATGATTTTATCCATTACCACTTGGAGGCAGTATTGAACTTCAGGACTAAAGTGTTCACCTACAGCCAAAAGGTCTAAGATAAACAGAAAGGACAGCAATCAAAGTAGCTTTTGTGGGGTCAAAACATCAATTTCAATAAATGCAGATGATTAAAGAGTAGAAAGGACTGGGACAGACAAGCCATACTAGGGAGCACTGCAGCAAAAATTGATTCTCAGTAATTAGATATGAAATGATATAGTGTAATATGAAGTTAAATGATGTTTCATACAGCTCCCACCTTTCATGTTAGGGTCAGGCTTTTTGACAGCAGTCATTGGTGAGCCACTGGTCACGGTGGGTTGGCCAGCGCGACCCGCAGGCCTGGGAGACACAGAGGCTGGTCGTCCTGGAGACTCCTGCAAGACAGACACCAGAGCAAGACTATGACCACAAGCAGATCGCTTAGTTTGTCTATCCAGAAGAAAAAGGATACAGTTTAAGAGTATATCCATCAGCAAAGATTCTCCATTTGAGGAATGTTAAAAGACACTTACTGTTGGTCCTCTTGTTGGCGTGGCTGGCTGCTTCGCTAACAAAGACTGCAGCGAAATAAAATTTGAAAGAATATTTACAATTCAAATAGGTTCCTATGCGCAATAAAACAAATACTGCAAACACACACACACACACACACACAATGGACACATTTTGGATTTTTTTTGAAAACCAGTTTGAAACAATATTTATGCTATTTGAAAACCTGCAAGCTAAGAGTCGCCAGTTTCCATCAAGTCCGGGACAACTCCTGAACAAAATTTAATATAGCTATTCATAAATAGAAAGTACTTTTCATGTGGGAGCTTCAGTGTTCACCAAAATATACTGTCAATCCCAGTGGCTGGATACAGAAATCAAAAAACATGCTAGAAGACTGACACATAACCTGTTGCTTCATCAGGAAAACCTGCTCATCCTCTGCATTTATCTCTTTGTCATGAACCAGCTGTGAAGGTGAACAAAGGAGAAAGACATCAAAAAAAGACAATAAGCTCTGAAATACTTCTTGTTGCATGTAGTCATTTAACTGGCACAATGGGTTATAAAGTCAGGCTTTACATTTTCACAGTCTTTGCATGACCATACCTTTCGTACTGGAGGCTTTGTGATAAAATCTTCAAATGGATCTTCAGGTCTGACCGCTGTGAGGTTTTCGTGCAAAATCCCAATTTTCTTGTCATTATCCCATCCAGCTGGACTGAAAGAAAAGAAGACAGTTCAATTACAGAGGGTGCAATGATATAAATTCTGTTCTAGATAATTATGTAGAGCATAAATTAGGAATGTGGCTTTTGTAAGTCGCTGATAACAAAAACTAAAAAAAAGATAATTGGCAATAATATTACTTAAATAAAAAAAACAAGGAACTACAATAAACCAAATAAACTAGCACATCCTTAGCTTCACTTACATGAACACTGCATCCTTCTCCACCACTAAGGCAGGTGTAGTGAACTGAAAGTCATACATCTTATGTACTATATATTTGTACAGCAGATCCAGGTTTTTCTCCTCTTTGACTGAAGTATAGATCAGGCCAGCACCATCTGTTTAACTCAGTTATGGAAGCAATTGTTGGGATAATGACATATAATCAATAAGTAACTTGGGCTATTTCTGCTTGAACAGTCAATGTTATAAATATAACAACTGCTCCAGAATTACAAACAATCATGCATTTAAAGGATACACTGTAAGCAAAATCGTCTGATGTGGGACTGGATGAAATCGAAGTGCTCCTCTCTATAGTCGTGCTCCTTCTCTAGTACGCTGACTGCATCACACTGAAGAATACAAGATTGAGAGAAATAATAATTTTATGATACAGACAGTAAAATGTCAGGATTCACACATATGAAAGAATTCAACTCTGCTCCCTGCATCTTGAGACCATTCTACATTCTATTCCTAAAAATCTGTTGATCCACACTGACAGGGAGAGATTCAGGTGCAGTGCATATTGAGACGCTCCCCCTCTCTTCTATGACAGAGCTGAATACTTGTTCTCTGACAGAGGCACCAAAGATAAATAAAAGGATACTCACCATTTTTTATTCACATCTAGCATGTGAACCTTTGCTGGTGGCTACAGTGTTTTTAGACTAGTCTTTGCTTGGAGGGTTTACAAGTACAATGGCTTCTTTTTATTAGCGGGTACTGCCTCACAAAACACAGCATAAAAGGATACGATTACTGCCATCATGACTGACATGCAGCAAGATGCTTTATCTGGATGAGGTGCCACAGCTAAAATACATGGGGTCTGAGGACAAATGTGCTGGTCATGGTAGCAAGTTAAGAACCGATCAAAGAAAACCAGCAGTGAGGGCGGCCGCTTCAGGCAACTCAGAGCTAAGTAGAGAGAGGTACCTACAGGCTAGACGGGCTATGACTGCAGAAGTTGCTACAAACAGATGGTCCATAATAGACAAACACAAGTACCTCTGAAATGCTTTGACAGAATGGGAGAACTTCTTATAGCAACACCAAAACATTAGTCTAGAGAGGGTCTGTCTATGGAGAGGCTGTGGCTTCACACATAGAGTAAGACTTCTGAGGTTGTAAGAATTATTTACCTTTGTGCAAACTATTAGCACTGGAATGCCCAGGTTGTTTGTGAGTATGTTGTCCCCAAGTGGTAGCAGAACGGCCTCATCTTCACCTACTGTTGGAGCCCGTCTCTGTGGGGAGGATGGGTTGGCATCCTCTGGTTCTGTGTACTCTTGGAAGGCTTTCACCACTAGTGTAAAAAAAAGAATATAAAAATTCAAACCATTAATGAAGCAATAAAAGCTATCAGTTTTAACATTAGCAACCTAACAGAAACATGATTTTATTCTTGTATTGAATTAAAAATATTATAATTTCCAGAGTCATTCGATTTGACTGAATTACCAGATTTACACCCTCAGCTAAAGCTAGTTTCAGACTGGATGCTGTATTTTGTACAATTTGTCGCAACCAGGCACCTGTAGTTTATGTTGTCACTAGGAAACAGGACATGATGGGAGGAGCAAAGAGCAACCAGGAGCTGCTTATTGTGTTGGTTTGTTCTGAGTATCAGTAGACCCTCTAGCAGCTGAAAAGAAACAGGGTAGAGTAGCTTTAAGTTAACCTGCTCCTTGGCTCCTCTTACTAAATAAAAATGGTCTGTTCCCAACCGGTATCCAGCTGGTTTGCACTTTTGTTATAAATCATGTATTAGTTTACTACATGTATCCTTCACTGGTTGTGTTTCACAAAGCAGCGGCTTTGGGGGTGGTAGTGGGGATACACACAGGAAGCTTTGGCCTACTTCCTCAGGAGCTTTGGGAATGTAGTTGGGGACTGCCCACAAAGCCAAATTCACTTGCCTTTTTGAGCCAACTCTTTAAATGGCGAATCCTTCTTGGATACAGTATTACCCAAAAATCTAATGGCAGAAATAGGTTGGAGTGTGCCCATTTAGGCACAAGAGTTAGGAATTTAACATGCTGATTTTAAACCATCCAAAGGTAAGTTTGGTGAATATGTATCTAAGTTTATATACAGAGGACATCTGAACCCAATTTGATAATAAATAAGACTGCATTGCACATAATTACAAGATTTATTGAATAAAACCAAAGACAAGAGACCAGCTCAATTAGGCACTGATCAGATCTTAACAATACTGACATTACTGCTAATATTTTTAAGAACATATGGAAAATTAAATGAGTATTTGATGCCGAGTAGAGATCTGGGTGGAGTATCACTTTAAAATACAAAGTGAAAGAGAAAGACAGACAGACTTCGCCCTAGTAAACATATTTATCTGTGCCACCAACATAGATAGGTCAAAATGCATTGGTACACATGACTGAGGACTGTAAATATATTGTACTTTTTAAAGTCCGGGTTAAAAAAAAATTCCGTGATTTGCTTCTAAACACATTACCAGTGTTAGAAAATAGTTGCTGATGTCATGTGAAAGGACTGAGAACTATGTAGTGCTGAATTGGGGACCATTTCATCTTTTTTGAGTCAGGATTTTTTGGGCGGGGCAGAAAGCTTTGCTCGATGACACAATGGAGCCATCCTTAACAAAACCCTTCTCCCCGACACTGTAACATTATAAATCCTAGAGCACACATAGCTCTATGCCTGCATTTGTTCTTAGGGGTACTTGTGAGACTGAGCACAGACAAGAATTTAGAGCCACTGTTGTTTTTATTTAAGAAATAACATTAATTCTACTGCTTCAGTATTAAATAAACGGTGAATGTGTTAGAGAGGGTCAGACCTGACCATAGGTGATGGAGGGAGAGAGATGCGAGGGAGCTACCGGCTACATAGCAGATTGTGAAGCTGCTGCACTGGACAGATTACTACAGTCAGCTCTTTGCTGTTACTCTCACAAGCTCGCAGACTGTGGACAAAGCTTACATTTTCATTTCTCTGCAAGCTTCCGCTTGTTTAGCAGGTGTTTTGTTAAATTACTCCCACTGGCTTTTTACTCGAGAAGGATTTATTACACAAACATTAACGGGCACAGGTATTGTAAACTTTAGTTTCACTTCTCCTGGGCTCCCTGTCTCCAGTGCATAACAGCAGCTGTCTGCTCCTGATGTGTGTGTGTAGGAGCTGAGCACCACCTGCTCTTATTCAAGCATTAACACAAGAAGCAGCTCCATAAACACCACAACTATATTTTTAATCTCACTCAGTGGTCTTTGATAAAATGCTTCAGTAGAGCCCTAGTGCATTAACACCAGCTCTCCTGTTTGATTATGAGTTACTACACCTACTATAGCCTACAGTCTGCCAGCCAACTAGCTATGCTTGATCTTTTTAATCATTCAAATGTGGCTGAGTGGTTAATAACATCTTCCTGTGGTGCGCCAAGTTCAAAACACATTTAATTCTACTTCACCCCAACTTTAAAATCTGAAACCGTGTCTCAAAGATTATGTCAGTAAATGTCAAAAGCCAAATATCTGGCAACTAAATTTCAAATAAACAAATTTAGTCTAACTGGTTATTGTAAGACAGCCCAGCTACTATAGTCATAATCCATTTTCTAGTTAATGCTGCTGGTTCATAGCTAAAATATTTCTCAGCTTTCAGGTTACTTGTTTCCTTTCATACTTAACAAAAGCCTACACACTATTCCCAAATACCGTAGCTTAAAAAGCATGCCTCGTCACTACCGCTGAGTGAAAACATGTGGTCCAGGCAGCAATAGGTCGAACCTGTAATTTGACTTGAGCGACTCCTGCAGCTAACCCACTTCTGTTACAGCATAGCAGGAGTCAGAATGTCCGGCCCACTAGGTTTACGTCCCTTCCTCTCCCCTGACACTCCTGATTGAGGGGAGGGAACCATGATGCAAGAGGCCTGCAAGACTCCCTGGACAAAAGCCACCCAAACACACTTCCAGCCTGCCTGTCTGTCTGTCAGCCTCCTTCACTAACACACTCGTCCACAAACACATAATCTGACTAGATCTCACTAATCTGCTACTGACAACACAACTGACATGCTGCAAGATGCTTTATCTGGATGAGATGTCTCAGCTAAAATGGAAATATGACTGCCAGTGGGTGGAGTCAAAATGTTTGCCCAGAGAGAGAAAGGAGGAATCCTAGAGCCTGAAACAAAACACTACAACTGCAAAGTGTAATGCATTATATTGCAAGTGACAGGGAGTATTCCCTTTCTACTGCACTGCACAAATCAATTTCAACTGTGCTCAACTAATACTGGAATTAAGGTAAGCCAATAAAGCAAGTTGAAAATGTGGGCCACCTAAAATAATTTACCCACTTAAAGTGTCTGCAATTAACAATGTGCTTTAGTCATCACTTGGCTACCAGCTGCCCTTTATCGACACCAGCAGACTAGATTGCTTGTTACCACTTGCCACTGGATTAGCAAGTTATATATTGAGAACACTTCTGGCCTGTTCTGTCAAATTCATCTGCAGTCATAAAACAATTCGTCTTCTTTAGGATAAATCATTTCGCACCTATAAGAGCAAGAACAACAAATGTTGTAGGAAGATAAGAACATTCTGTAAAACCCTGCATGCTCAACTAACTTTTCAAAAAAGCCACAATACTTCCAAACACAGAAGAGCTGTTCATAAGCAAGATGCCCATTTCTAAAATTAACATCTGAATGAATCACACACTGGTCGGCAGAACCTGCCTCTGGGCAGAACACACAGTTGAGGATCATGCCGTACATTCTATGATACACCCAATCTCTCCTTTTTCCTGCAGCCAGAGACCAAAAAGTCAAGCTCCTATTATGTAAGAACTCCATTGCTTCTATCCTGGGATGCTTCCTGCACCTTTTCTGAGTGCCATTTCCTTCTAACCCTCTCCAGATATCCATCCATCCATCCATCCGTTATCAAGGTTAGGGATTTTCAGTTCAGTAACCTCCCATCAAACCCAAAACTAAAAGGTTCACATTCTTTTTATTTCCCTCACTTTGATCCAAAGAACTCTGTAAAAAAAAAAAAAAAATGTGTTGGCCTGTTTTCTAATC
>NW_018127884.1:3037436-3048630 GCF_001952655.1 Monopterus albus | reverse complement strand
AAAAAAAAAAAAAAATCTGTTGGCCTGTTTTCTAATCATTCCTGACACTATGAAAAATACCTTGCACCAAACAACATCCATCCTTTATCTATACTGCTTATTCCTGAACAGGGTTGGTGGAGGGCTGGAGCCAATCCCAGCTGACACTGGGCAAAGGGCGGGGCACACCCTGGACATGTCGCAGGTACATAACAGAGATGACGTGTAGACAAACAACCCGCGCAGGCACAGGAAAAACATGCAAACATACAATTAAACTAAATGTATGCATGTCATATTTCAATTTATTTATTTCTCAGATTTTTGCCAGTTGAGACATAAATGGGCCACCTCATTACAAATCACCTTATATCAATGCTACTAGTCTTCTTTAACAAAACAAAGTAGATGCTATGCTACCTATGCTAATTACTTCTAATCATAGCATTTTAACTTAGGGATCACTCCATTGACGAAATTCAGTTCAGTCTTATCATTTTAATGTTCATTTGACTTTGGCCAAATATTCAATGACAGAACAGGTTAGCAACATGATAAAAGTGTAAATATTCTCATTTTGAGTGATTTAGGGTTAATATTGGACAGCCTAAAAATAAGATTTTGGATATATGAGCAGTAGACAACTACCACAATTTTAGAGTTAAATGTTCAAAATAAAAGGTCTTGTATTCATTATCAGTACACAAATTGTACTAATGTGGATGTTTCATTTTGATACCATCCACAACGCAAATTATACATAAAGTTAACTGTTGCTTACTCTTCTGCTCCATTTCCCTCCTGTCCTCAGGTGGGATCTTGAGCTTGTCCACATGGTCACGTAGCACACTGGCCCATTTTTGCAGTGACTCCATAATGGTCCAGGGTCTTGACATATCAGCAACAAACACTGCTAGAGAGTCAAGTAGTGACTGAGCTGAAACGGCAAACTTAAGTAGGCCTTTGTGGTATACATCCCCATCTAGGATCCACACATTACAGCGAGTTTGGTCTGCAAAGGAATTACAATACATTAGTTAAATACAAGTGACATAATTGTTGTTTAAAAGTTCTGCTCTTTTGTAAAAGCTACTTCTATAAAAAAAAAAAGAAAAAATAAACAGGTAAACTCACCATCTCTGTCCTCATCATGAACACTTAAGTACAGATACTCCAGTCCCCTTCCTTTCTTGCTGTGATCAGTTCCTTCAAGTTTGGCCATAAGTGTTGTTTTTCCTGATCCATCCTCGCCTGCAAAATATTGTATTCATCAGTTATGACATACTTTCCATACCCACTGTAGATATGATATATATATAGGGAGAGAGAGAGAGAGAAAAATTTCGTCTCATTAGATTAGACCAAACTTTGTCATCACACATGTACAAGTACAAGGCAACGTTAGCCTCTAACCAGAAGTACAATAACAGCAGTTAGCAGTCAGCTGAAAATGTCAGAAAATCAGAAAGGTTTTACTGTGCAGTCATTAGCTTTTGTGACTTTGGTGCCATGTTGCAGGTCTCCATTCTCCTCAAGGTTGACCGCCACAAATACACTGCAGGTCCTGCACAAGCATGCTTTCACACATGTGGTTTATGTAATACTTACCAAATACCAGGATATTCTTCCCTGATGGCAACTTTGAACTCGATCTAGTCGAGACTTCACTCAGTATTGAGGACCTACAATAACAAGACATATTGAGAAAAGCCGTTAGACTGACAGTCAAGCGGCGCACTGGCAGCTCTACATTTCAGAATCTGACTTGCTACCAAAACCATAACTGCTCAGGTAACGATAGCGTTACATAATTAACAGCGATTATTTGTAATGCTAGTATTTTTAGCTGACCCTGTGATGTGTCCACCACAACACAAAAACAGGAAATGACAAATCATCCCCACTGGCCGGTAGGCTAGGAAAAGTAAAGCTAGCTAGCTTAGGGTCTGAATCCATTAAACCTGGCAGGTTTAATGGATTCAGCCCAGTAACAGTACCATCCCCAATGATAAACGTTAAGTAAAGCCATCATTAACGTTACTTTTCGGCACAGTTCGTTAACTTTGGTAAGAATATGGTATGCTTGCTAAAATGTAACGCTATGTTAATCATGTTAGCTTGTTGTACCCTGCATAAAGGAACTAGCACTTAGCTATTGACTTGGCATGAACTGGCATGAACTGTCAAAAGCTCCTGATACTATAAATGGCTCTTTCAAACTGGACTCGTTAATTTAACAAGACTCGCTGGACTGGTAAAACTCGCTAATGGGCCATCTTGGCTAACTGCAATGCAGCTAATCAGCAATGTCCCAGTTAGCTGAGCTGCAAACAGAAGTAACGTTAGCACACTGACCGCCCAGCTCCAGTTAACTGTTAAGTGCTAATGTTACTGCTAGCCGGGCCGGTGTTAGATTGGGACCAACTGGCAGTGACAAAGCACAACCATAGCGACTGTGCTATTCCGATAGGGGTCTCCGCGGACATGAAGTCGCTACAACTGCATAACTTGCCAAAGGTTTTGTCCTTCTTCCTCTTCGTTGTTTTGGTCGCCTGCCCCGGCTGCACCCGTGAGCTGTTTCTCCAGAACGGGAGCCATCTTCTCTTTCTACAACCACAAAGGCAAGGCCCTGCTGCTTAGGCACCACTAGCACCGCCTTCATCCAAGTGGCCAAGGGTACGTTACATTTGTTAACAGCTACGCCGCGCAATCACCCATGGTGCACCTCTGCACGGGGTTATTACTGCTTCAGTTATCATTACAACGAAATACATTGCATAAGTAGGCTACTGCAACTTATATGAAAAAGGTGATTTGACAGAGGTGGGCATTTTTTGTGGTGAAGCCTCTGGCATCCCAAATAGGCAAAGTGAGGATATGACATTATTCCCTTTAACAGCTCATGGAGACCAATGTGTGATATCCAGCTTTTTGTCATGTGTGATTCAATGTGGATTAAACGTGTAATGCCTGAACATGCATGCTTCATTTTACTAGCTAAGCACTGCATGGCCAGTTCATTCAGCTACCATTTAGAGCTTTCTTAAAGCACATCTGTACTTCTGCTAGTCTTCACCACATGCAGGGAGAAGCAAGAAAGTGGGGCTTGAGTGGGAGTCTAATATTACACACCTTGAGTGGTTAGCACTGTCACCTAACAGCAAGAAGGCTCCTGGTTCGAGCCCCGGCTGACCTGGGGCCTTTCTGTTTGGAGTTTGCATGTTCTCCCTGTGCCTGTGTGGGTTCTCTGCAGGTACTACGGCTTCCTCCCACAGTCCAAAGACATGCAGCTTAGGTTGACTGGTGAATGAATATATTGTGAACAGAGTTCGTGCATCAAAGGTGACATTGTTGGTAACATGACCATTGTAAAATTGTTTCATGTTTTGTGTAGATACCTGTATGACTATCACTACTGCTGTGAAATAATGACTCTCCAGTAGATGGTGCTATTCATACTATGGTGAAAACTGAACGGGCAAAATCTGTCCTCCACTATTTGACTGAAATTCTATTTGTGGAATTTGAAAGCAAGCCTATTATGTCACTATAGTTATCATTTTATGGTGTTCATTTAGATCAGATCAAATCATTATGAAAAATAGGATAATACAATATCCAAAACTGCTGTCCATAAAGAACAGTTCTGAAAATATTACAGTGGCTTTGTTGACCTTTTTCATCACGTCAAGAACACCACTGATAATAACTGTATTCCGCTATGTTAATTAGTTCAAAGGCCTAGAAAACTACCTACTGTTTACCACTAGGGATGGGACAATATATCGAAATCCAATATATTGCGATACAAAAACAATATGCATAATTTTTTCTAGCAATATCTATGTGGTCTCCATATACCAGCGACTTCATATTTTCTTTAAAAATAAGATAGTGTAACAAAACGTAAGTCAATAAATCTGGTTGTACTTTGCATAATCAAACCAGTGCTAGAAAAGGGGGAGAAGAGGAATAAAGTACAAGTATTCCGCAGCTTGTCATATGTTGTCATTGAATTTTTAATTGTATCATGATTGAATCAAATCATACACACCATATTTTGCATCGAGTTGTATCGATAAAAAGTCATATTGCCCCATCCCTATTTACCACAGATGTAATACCATAAGACTCCAACTGTGATTGTATTGGAATGAGATGTTGTGGATGTTTTCACACAGGCCGATTACTGTATTTGACCACTAGGAAACAAGCTGCAGTTTCAAGCCGGCTCTTTTTCGTGTTTATTTGAGCTGGTGAGTTGGTGTGTAAGTGTCACTCTTATTTTGTTGCTGACCTTTTCAGTTGGTGAGTAGCATTCATATCAAAAGCTGTCCAGGGTGTCTCCTTCCTTGTACTGGGAACTCCATGCAAGCAGCGCTCTAAAACATCCCTGCACCTACACTGGTGGTGAGCTGTTGACCTGTATAGTGTGTTGCAGCCCCCAACACCTGTTTCTTTATTTCTCTATCTCATTGGTCTTTGTGTCAGTCTAGGTCATTGTGGCCAGGGGTTACCGACAGATTACCATTAATTTAACATGGTGATAACTGTGGGAGTTTTTCCAAGGCCTCCCTATTTGTCTGTGAGTGATCTGTCTACGTGGAGCAGAGTGGTTAGCTCAGATGGCAGCTGTACTCCTGGGAATGCATTCCAGAGCTGTTGCATCATGTGAAACTCAGCCTTTATGGCCCCTTTGTCACTATTTAGCTATGCAATAAGGAAAACAAACAAGGTTAATTGTGGTTTTTTTTTTCTTTGTTTTGTTTTGGTTTTATTGTTAGAAGCTAGTACTTTGTGGCATTTGGAAAGCAGAGACAGCAAAACATTTTATACCGTACAGTTCAAGACTTTGGTCTAATAAGATCAACTAAATAACAGAAGTTGTTTTTCAATATTCCTGACAGTTACAGTTCTTCTTTAGATGTTTTCTTAGGCTATACTCTTCTGGGTTTTTTGTGATACCACTGACAACAAGCCACACATAGTTTTACTCGATATCTCACAAATGAGCTAACTAACAGAATATTTGCATAAGACAGTACAAATGTGCCATTATTAAAGAGTTTATTGTGTATCATCCATCCATCCATCCATTTTCTAAACCGCTTAGTCCCAAACGAGGTCACGGGGGGCTGGAGCCAATCCCAGCCAGCTGTGGGCGAAAGGCGGGGTACACCCTGGACAGGTCGCCAGCCCATTGCAGATTGTGCATCATTTTTATTTTAAAAACCCAACAAGATTTCTCCATAGACACTGTGTTGTGATACCAGCTCTTGTAACAGGAGGGGGTGCCGTCTCCTCAATAATACATCTGTCTGGTATTCATTCTGTAAAACACGAGTGATAAATATATTTATTCAGAGATCTCCAAATGGGAACAAAAAGAGGGGCAAAGAAAAGAAAAGTCTCTCCACACTATGAAAATCACTGGATGTGTCACATCCAGCAGGGAACATGTAAGAGAAATGTTACTGTTATGCACAATGAAAAGATATAAAAACACAAATAATATAAAACATATACATTTTCAAAAATGCATTTGTTACACACACTGAGGCACACTGTTTGTTTGTCACCTGCAATTAATTAACTTGTAGATTAATGTTCAAATTACTGGAGAACAGTTCAATCTAGAGTTCTGCCTAAACGTCATTTGATTAATATAGGTTACAAAATGATAGCTAGCAATGTGCCAGTGGCATGGGTCAGTTGCTGATAGACAACTTGTTTACCTGGAAGGGTTAGTTATGGGATTTCTCATCCCCCGGACCAGTGTTGCCTCATTAACACATAGAAGGCAAATAGCAAAGAGGCACGACGCATCAAAATACTTTGCAATGGTTAGAGTGAACTTTTGGTTCTTTACTATTCTTAACAAGAAAGGGAACCTTAAGTTAAAGCCCGGCAGCCTGTTCCTGTAATCTGTATTTTTGTAATGTTTCATGGATAAGATTTCTTATTCAGAAGCCCACAGTCCAAACACTGATGCTCAGCAGATTACAGCAGTAATGGTATATAATTACGACAGTGAGTATCCTGCAAAAAACTGTGTGTGTGCGTATGTGTGTGTGGTGTTAATAATGCCCCCTATGCATAATTTATATCACAGTGATACTCCCTAATGTGATTTTCTACAGGCGTTACTTTTTGGCAAAGAGCAGAGTCCGTTTAAAATCACTTTACTTCCCAGTTGTGTTTATTTAAAGGTTAACCTACACCAGAGAAATATACGATGGAGAGGCTGCGTGCGGCAGACAAGGGGTTAAAGCCTGGGAGGGTGTAGATTGCAGACGGGGCAGGCTGGATTGTGATAGCGACAGATGTCCAGAAAACTGTGAGGGGCACTCCTCAGTTGCAGCAAGGGCGGAATCTGCAGCTGTCACTAGAGGTTTAGCTCCTTTGTCACATCTAGTCGGAGCTTGGAAAGGAGCCCAACTGGTCGCTCTCTGGAAATCGCCTACAGGTCAGTCAAATCACAGCAGTTTTATTTTATTTATTCTAATGTATGCCTTTTTTTGTTGAATCGTGCACAAGATTATATATATAGGCTAGAAAGAAAGAAAGAATCCTGAGCGCTGCAGCCCATTGTTCTTTCTCTGTTTGCCTTTCTCCAGTTATGCAAATTCATACATTTCAATCCAGGATTTGAACCCCCTCGTTCTCAGTGGCTGAATTTGATGTAGTGCGTCTTCTCAGCCAGCAGCAACAGCAGCGCTGGTTTTTAAGTCGCCGGGCGATTAAAGACCTTCTGGGATTAAAAACTGCGCCAAACAAAGTTGTTAAGTTGTAGCAGATGCTTACTAGGTATCGACGTGTGGTTGTGATGAATTTCGTTGTCTTTGTCGTGGCAGTAAGTAGGACATCTTCAAATGCCCGTGAACAAAAAGATCACAGCAGATGAGAGAAGCAGTGGTGGGTGGGTTGAAATGGGGGATGGAGACCCCTCTGGAGCTTTATCGCTGAAGTGTTGTGGCCAGTGTACAATTCCTCTGTATAGTTGTCTATGGAATACACTATAAAATAGCTTGGCAATAATTTGCTGCCAATTTAGCTAAGCCATTACTTTTATCGGCGAGTGACAACGAGGAGAAACCTCCATCCTTTGTGTCCAGCAGACACACGCTGACTACCTTTGCCTACGTCTCCTTTATCTTTCTAAATCGGTGTCTAGGCTATATTTTACATTAGTAGTTCTTAGGAAATTGTGGTGACAAATTGTCTGTGCAAATCCACAGTGATTCAGTCTAAAAATAGGAGGTTTTCTCCTCAAACTGTAATTTTCTTCTTTCTTTCTTTTTATTTTTTTGTTTGCTTTGTCCGATCTGAAGGCTGGAGACACCAGCTGGGATTTGACGAGAAAACAAGCAAATAAGAAATCAGCCACATAAAAACGCTGTGTAGTTTGTTGAAGGTAGATCTAAAGCAGAGTTAGACTGGTGTTACTGTAGAAGCGTGATTTTTTTTTACTAACTGACAGTAAATCTGTAATGGATATGCAGCCCTCACCAGCCTGGCCTGTGGCGCATCCTGTCTAGATTGCTCCATTGCAGCACTACGGACAGTTCCAGGAGTGTTACCTGTATCCACATGGCGCTTCATAGGGCACAAGCCCTGCTTTTGACACTTTGAACAACAATTTGGGGAATCTATGAAGAAACATTGCATTTCTGGGCTCTTTTTCCACTTAGATTATATTCAGGGATGTTGATTTGTTCTGGGTCAGCTGAAACACAATCAGTGAGATAAAGCTGCACTTCCAGTTCTCCATTTTGTTAATGAACACTGGAAATCACTGGCTCTTCCTCTACAGCCACAACAGTGTTGTCACATTAGCACAAAGAACTGCTGTACATGTCTGTATATATTTGCTTCATTACCAGAATGCATTAAGGTGATTATTATGGTTTTACACAGATCAAGTTTGCAATTTAGATGTTTTATGTGAATGTAACTTCAGGCTCTGGATTGGCTCTATATGCATCCTACGGGACTCACTGCTACTATGTAGTTTGTCACACTGAGAGAGGAAGAGCTGTACATCTACATCATAGGCAGCTTTATTTATATAGCGCATTCCAAGCACAAAGGCAAGTCAAAGTGTTTTCAAAGAAAGTCAAAGAAAAACATCAAGAAATAAAATAATAAATATCAAGACAAAAATAAAACCAGATTTAAAAATCCATAAAATGAAAGCGATGTTCAGCTCAGAACTGTGGGGCCACTTGGCACTTACCAGACATTCTTGAAATGGTGGAGTCTGTAAGGTTGTGTATTCTATGTAAGGTTCCCATGCATTTAAATTAGTTTTACCAAACAGCAAAACACATTCCTGATGTTCATGAGTGCTGTTAAAAATCTCCAAGTAAATGTACACATGTGTAAATTAATTTAATCAACTCTATGATCGGGTGGCATAGTGGGTCACTGGTTAGCACTGTTGCTTGAACCCATCCAGCTTTTTAATGAGGACTTCATATGTATTGTTTGTTTTGGAATGGATTTTAAACATGTTCAAAAGACAGGTCAATATAGACATATTGAATTTCTCATATGATATGACACTTTTATCCACTTGTTTCTATAGGAAACATCATGGGAGGCAAATTGAGCAGGAAGAGAAAGGGATACGATGTGAGTGACCCCAAACAAGTGAAGGATGAGACTGCAGCTGCTAGTGCAGAGGAGTCTGCAAAAGTGGAGGCTGAAGCCCCACCCACAGGAGCAGGGGTCACAGCTGGGGCAGACAATGGGACAGAGGAAGCTGTGGGGTCAGCTGTGGCAACAGTAACTGAACCTGTAAAAGCTCCAGAAGAGCCCAGATCAGCACCTCCAGAAGAACCAGAAAAGCCTCCATCAGTACAGGAATCAGTTCCAGCAGCAGAGGAAGCAGCTCCATTACTCAAAGAACCAGTTGTACCAGAAGAAAAATCTGTTCCAGTAATAGAGGAAACAGTCACAGCAGCAGAGGAACAAGCTCCAGTTTTAAAAGAACCAGCTATAGTAGCTGAGGAATCTTCTCCAATAGTAGAGAAACCAGCCAAGCCATCAGAGGAACCAGCTCCAGTAGTAGAAGGACCAGTTGTAGCAGAGAAATCCTCTTCAGCCACAGAGGAGTCGGCCCCAGTACTAAAGGAACAAACTCCATTAGAGGTCTCAGATGCTACAGCTGCAGCAGCAGAGGAACTTTCTGCTGCATCATCAGAAGAACCTGTTCAAAGTGAGGTTGAACCTGAACCTGCAGCTGCACCTGAAGAACTACCTGCACAAAAACGTGTTTCTGCTATGGAGTCAGTGCCACAACCTATTCCAGCCAGTACAGAGGAAGCACCTGAAGAGCCAGAGCCCACCTCAGAGACTGTTACTAAGCCAGAAGCTAATGTGGAGGAGACAGTGGTGCCTGCCGCTGTCCCTGAACCTGAGTCAGTGATCAAAATAGTTGCAGAGCCAGTGCTGGAGCGAATCCCAGACCCAGATCAAGCCCTCAAGTCAGAGCCAGAGCAAGTACTAGAGCCAGAGCAAGTACCAGAGCCAGAACTAGAGCAGGTACCAGAACCAGAGTTGCTGAAGGCACCCAAGTTTGAACCTGAACCAGAGACACTCCCAGAGCCAGAGCTAGAACAATCACCAGAGCCAGAACCACAGCAAGTACTGGAGCCTGAGCAGGAGGCTGATGCAGTGGAACTTGCAGTAGAGGAACAAGTTGAACCAGAACCAGTCATAGTGCCATCTGACATTACTCAGCCTGAGACTGTAGAAGCAAAAGCAGAAGCACCTGAGGCAGTAGAGGAGGTCCCCGCTTATAAGCCTGAAGAGGAAGAATCTGTTGCAACAGAAGCCTCTACCGCTGAGGCAGCAGCTGAGCCAGAAGCAGCAGAACCTGTCCCTGAGATTGTCATGTCAAAGTTTATCAGCGAAATTACTGCAGAGTCTGAAAAGGTAGTCAAAGCATCTGGGGAAGAGGTGCCTTCTGCAGAGCCTGAGGTAGAAAGCAAGATGGAAAATGGAGAGTTGGAAAGTCCTTGCGTTTTAGAGGATGCAGCAGAAGTGGATCCGCTTCCAGCTGTGAATGGAGAGCACACAGATTCTACTCCCACACCAACAAAGGAATGTGTTAATGGTATTGAAAAGCCAGAGGAGACACCTACCAAGGAGCAGGGTGACTTTGAACTGAAAAAGGACATAAACCTGAGTGGGGATGTCCAAGAAATCCCCGACGCAGTGTCCAACATGGTGGAGAGTCTCAGCACGGAGGTCACCCAGGCAGTCTGAAAAGAAGCCACCTGTCAAATCAAAATGCATTCAGTTTAATCCTCTGATGGTGTGAGAAAGCCATCAAGGTATCACAAACACAGCTAGGCTTTTTAAAATGCTGTAACCACCGCAGTGTCTATAGTGGTAACTCAGGCAAAAGGATGTTTTGAGTAACCAAAAATTAAAATGCAACCACTTGAGAATAGTAAGCAGAGGTAGACAAACAGAAAGAGAGATCACAAGTGAGACTGGAGATCAGAGAAGATACTTGAGTTTGGAATTTGGAGTGCAGAGAGACAGTGAAACCATTAAATATGATATACAGTAAATGAATGAAAAGAATAAACCTGTCTTTGTGTGTGGGAATCCATCGAATATTACATATTACAAATTGGTTTGTTACAATAGCCTTCATTAATAGTATATTATCTGACTTAGAATTTCATTTATCCTTTCTATTACTATATGCAGTAACATGACACACAGTAAATGTTGTGGCCTTTTATAATAATGGTACTTGTGAGGATTGCTAATTTTAAATGGATTGTTTGAAAAAGAGAATAAAAAGAGACTGTTATAGCTTACAGTGATCTTCTTTTCTTTTCATGCATTCAATCAGAATCACATGGATCAGTTGTCTGAGACAGTGGATTAATAGCAAGATGTATTGTACTTTGCTCTAATGAATCAGTCAATGAATCTTTACTTATTTTCAAATCATAAAATCAACAACATTCATTTGCTAATGGACAATGTTGTTACTTGAAGAAAAGAAGCAGAGCAACATTAGAACACGAGGGCTCTGTTAATTTCAAACCAAGTGTTGACATCCAATGCTGCAACTGCTAATATCTGCTGTAGTGGGTCAGAGTTCGGTTGATTGTTCGTATCCAGAAAGAGCAATGTCCTTTAGATCAGTGGCCACAAACATGGTTGGCTGTCGTATGAGGCCTGCATGTCA
>NW_018127884.1:3029097-3037252 GCF_001952655.1 Monopterus albus | reverse complement strand
GAAAAGGAAGATGGGGGCAGGGGAGGGGTGTTCTAGGATGAAAGCAAGTGCTGTGATGCTGCGCACAGGAAAAGAAGATGTTAAAACAAGATACTCTCTTATGGCTGTAGTTGTCTTGAGACTATTTCACAGATTGAGACTAGATAAGTAGTGGGGATGAGTAGAGCTGGGTGGTAATTGGCAGGGATAAACATGTTTTGACACCTGCCTGATACTGCCACGCCTTTAGCTCACACTAATGTCAGACTAGAGGGTTTTTTTTTTTGTACAAGTGCTAATGCACATGCATTAACAAGAGGGAGTAAAATGATATGTTTCTATGCATCTGTGTGTACATATGTGGATAGTGGTGTTAAAATGATATGTTTCTATGCATCTGTGCACCTGTGTGTACATATGTGGATAGTGGTGAGAGGCAGAGGAGAATCATTTGGAGAATATAGTCATCCAATCTTGAAATAACTACTAGACTATAGGCCAGAGCATGAGGAGATCTGATAGAGATAACAGAACCTCTCATAGAAGTAGTTCCATAATGACCCCTTCCTTACACCAGCATTGTACATTTATGAAAGGGATGTTGTGGAGGGTTTGGGGGCCAGGGGATGGACTTGCTGGCAAGTTTTCCTTTTTTCTTGTTGAAGAGTTCTGTCAAAATACTTAACTTTGCTGTGGATTGCCGCCACAGGTTGTTGGCTTGGAAACAGTAAAAATGAATTATATCCATGCCACATGAGAGGAGTTTGTTATTGCTTTTATTTTTTCTTGACCTTTTTTCAGTGCTATAGTCATTACTGAAGTCCTATATTGAGGGTTCATCATTCAACTTTCTTTCTCTTTAATGCATGTACTCATGTCAGAGAACAGAGCCCTTGTCTTTTGGATCTTGATTTAAACACTGCCTTAAAGTTGCATAGTTGTGAAAGGCCAGCTGCACTGCTTGGTTACCCCAACACTATGTGCTCTATATGCAAGTTCCTGCACAAAGCTCAGACTGTATTCCAGCTTCTTTCTTTCCTTGTGTGAGGATGAGCCTGCGGGCTTTAGCTATCCCGCACTGATGAAAAGGAAAAGAAAAAAGCAAATGTAAACTAAAATCAAAGGCTTTATTATAAGAAAATTCATGAGGCACTGACCTATTAGGTCAAATTTTCAAGTTTGTTTGTTTTTTTTTATTCCTTTCTTTGGGTTAGAGTATCTGCAAATCATTGTGGATATCTTTTTAACAAAATCATACACTATGGATGCTTTAATGATTGGTTTACTGGTAATACGTAAGCAAGCATTCTCATCTTGCAATGCTCTGCATTTCATAGCTGGAGAAACTTTGTCACTCCTGTCAGCAGGATGCAGAACGGTGATGATTAGGAATGTAGGTGTCCACAGTCTCAGTTTATCGCTGAATATTGAGTCGATTCAAGACTCAAGATCTTTACTGTCATATGCACAGTAAGACAGTATTGTTATACTATACAATTAAATTCTTAATTTGCCAGTCTCCCTTCGATAAAAGATAAAATCGGAAAATAAAAACTGAATTTGATACTCAAATCATCAAGACAGTTAACAGTTGCTTGGCAACATAGGTGAAAATAATCCCAAAGCCATCACCAGATTTTAATTAAAAAAATTAAATCCTAATTGGAGCACTCTGGTTAAATGACATCTCCTTTTTCCAACTGCGAGCTGCACTTCAAACAAATAGAAATAAATGCTAAACTCTCATGTGAAACAGCCAAAACTGTTCTAACTTAAGCAGAAATACTTTGTTCGTGTAGCACTCCATTAGCACTTAGTAAGAAAATGACTGAGACAATCTGTTTTTAGGGCCTTTAAAGCTTTATTGCCCATATACTGGAAAATAAAAAGTACTGAGGCGTCTCTTTCTTCACTGAACTGGTGCTCTACAATGACAGACGTGCCTCTAATTAACATGACTGTATTTAGACACCTTTTATTTTGAGAGTAGATATGTTAAAAAAAAACTTTGTTTCTCATGGTGTTATGTTGTTTGTTCCCCATTGCTGCTGAAACACTGACATTTCCCCATTGAGGGATCAATAAAGTACCTACCTACCTACCTACCTAAGGTAACAAACAGGGAGGGTCTATGAGTGAAGGCTGCTCAGACCTCTGAAGTGCTTTCTCATGCAAGACTCTCTCCTTTGCTCACTCCACTCAGCTGACTGAGTAGATAATAAGAGTCAGGAGGTGGCCAGATTACAGCAGCAGCTGATCACTTTATTATTCACACAGAAGGGTGCCAGAGCAGAAGTACCAACAGAAAAACACACGACACACTTTCATTCATTATGGTGGCTGTACAGGCAGTTCCTCTCTCTCACCTTTATGTTCTCTAAATGGTCAGTCAGGAGAAGATCCACTAAATAACAGACATAGTGAAAGAACAAGAGTGTGTTTAAGGGATTCATGTCCTGGTTCAATCTGTGCCTGCCTAAGAAGATTGTACTGTAATTTCTCTCATTCCTGGTGTCTGTCCTGCACAAATTATCTGTTAGGATCCGTTCGCACCAGTCAGTGTGCGAACGAGGAAAGAGGCGGACCCAGGTAGCCGGCTTCGGTGCATACAGTGATTTATTAAATACAGTGAACAAGGGAATGACAAAAACAGAGGGAAATGATACGTAGTCCTGTAGATAAATAACCGGGTGTCTGACCAACCGCAGGAGGTGAGGAGATGAAGAGCTGGGCCGAGCTGCGTAGGTGGGGTCACTCCTGGGCTGGTCGACAGTGCTGGTGGTTACTGAAGGTAGGGACAGAGAGATGAAGGCAATAGTGGAAAAAGATAGGCGACTGTGCATTGACCTGCCTGGGAGGAGAGAGTGGAGTCACGGTCTGGAGGAACAGTCCTTCGGGGAAACACAAAACAGTAGCTGGCTACGGGAATAAATACATACAAAAACAATGATAACGCATGGAGTAAAGTTGGCCTAATGACTAGAAAGAACTGGCAAGTGACTGAGGAGTGAAACCAGGTAATATAGTGAGTGACCTAATCAAGTGCAGCTGGTGATAAGGGAGTGAGGAACAGGTGAACGTGATAAGAGTAATGGGGCAAGAGACAGTAGGAAAGGTGAGGGAGGCAGAGCGGCCGAGCAAACCTGACATTATCAGTATTACTGCCTCTTGTCTTTTCTCCTTTGGACCTGTAACTCTTTTAGTCTTTTTATCTCTGTCTTGGTCTGGCTGTGGTTTACCCTCCCACCCCCAGATCCATCCATCTGGACATGTGTGCTAATACTGTCATTGCATCAGGGAGGGTAACAGCGTATTAGACAGAGCTTGGTGGTAGTAAGGATCAATTATGATCAATAGGGTTAGTCTAATGGACACTGAGAGTATCAGTGATTCCCCATTGTCTGCTCAAAGGTCCCATCATTTGTGACTCCTCACACATGCACACTATCTCTCTCAAACACACACACACACATAGATACACATACCGTTTCTGTTCTGTCTCTGCTGATACAGCTACTGTGCAGAGTGAGCACTTTACAGCTGCCCATTTTCTACTGTGTGAAAGGTAAATACATTAGTATTTATAAGGGCCTACACATATGGGAAACAAGCTACTACTTCAGTGTCAACTGTAAGACAAAAACCTTGACATCACAAAAAGAGACACGTAGCCGTTTTTATTTCATCTCCACTTTCATTTTGGCTCAACACATGCTGAGATTTTTAGCGCCCAGACCATTGTATCAGCAACTATTCAATGTCCCTGTGTTTGCTGGGCAGCGCCAAAGTGAAAGTTGAGACAGCTTCAACAACCACTTCATCATACTTTGAAATTTAGATATATATTTGAGGTGGTCACACAAGTGAAACCTTAACACCTTCCTAGAGAGAGAGAGAGAGAGAGACTACTGAGAATGTACCCCATTATCGTCATATGTACATGATTGTAACATCTCGTTCCTCTCTGTGACGGTCAGCTTATCCCCCAGCTACTTAGTGTAGCCTTTCAAATAAGAAGCTATATACACAGCTGATTTCCAGAGTTGCTGGACAGCATGTCATACAAACCAGGTTCTTTCCAGCATAACCCATACCTTATGTTAAAAGAGGCATGTTGTGCTGCTAGTGTCTAATGCAGCCTTGAACCACTAACTTCGAGCGAAGATGAACAGCGGGCTGCAGAGTTCTGGTAAGCTCACTTCTTTCTAGCTCTACACTCCCAGACATTTTTCATTTTCATACTTACAGTCTTAAACCCCAGAAAACATGAGGAAATTTATCTGATTATACTGTGATTCTTACCTGAACATTTCAGGCTTCTATCTTCATTATTGGCCAAGTAATGGCAGAAGCTATGCATTAATTGGGGTTTTCAATGCTAAATTTAAGTGGCCGTCACATCCGGAATGTGAGTTTTGTGTTTTCACCGTGTCTTGTATGGTTTTCTTTTGTTCAACGTTAGTTCTCTTAATAAAGAGACGGTTTTGTTTTACACTTCCTCGTCTGGCCATTTAATTTAGTTCACCTAACACTTTTCGGCCGCATTACGCGCGTCGTTTCTGACAGCTGATGATCCTTCCAGCCATTTGTCCGTAATCTTGCTAACCAACGAACACACATGGAATCAAAAACATAACCTCCTTGGTGAAGGTAATCATATGTGCTATCGGTCTTCTTTCTGAACCAACCTCACAACACATTAATTAATGCACATAGTTTTACACAGTCTTTCACCTATTATCTCAGCCTTGCCAAAGACAGAGTGGTTGCTTACAAGGAGTACGTAAGCACAGTGTGTGTTTTAGATTAAAGATAAAACTGCTTTCTGTGTACAGTCACCTTGATCAAGCCTCCAGGCCCTACGCTGTAGGTTCCAAGGAGACCTGCAATGAGAAGTTTATTCCTCTCTTTGGCTTCTCTAACTTTCCCCTGGTGTAAGATACACTTCATTTCAAATTATACTGAAAGTGTTGTTCTTGTCTCAAGCTCTCCACTCAGCACATCATTTTATTTCATTGAAGGAACGATGATACTACCAAACTCAGACAGAGCAAGGCACAAAGTACTTTCATTAATGGGGGCTATTCAGAAAGTTGGCAGAAACATTTAACACTGACTGCTTTCCCTATATTAGTTTACAAAAAAGCACCCAAAAGATAGTGACAGACATTGATAAGATAGTGTTTTGGAGTTCATTCCTTTTAGTGGTAGCTCAAGCTACTGGAAACACATTTCCTATTACACAACCTACTTCTTTTTTTTTTTTTTTAAATCAATGCATTAAGACAAAATGCACTTTTAGCTATTCTATTTTTACCAAAAATGTACTAAAACTGAGTTTGTGCCCTTGTAATAAAATTTTGGTTGTAAATTGTTTCAGTGCCAGCCACCATGGCTGCAGAGGAGTGTCCATCGAGGAGAGATGACCTTCATTGTGCCTCTGGTGACAGAGCTAAATCAAAGCTGCTGCTTGTTTAAGACAGCCACTGTACACTGGCTGCATGGCCCCTGGTGAATTACTGATACATGAAATGACACGACCTCTGTTACTTTGCAGACAGCAGGGCTGGGGTAAGGACAAAACAGATCAAGTAAAAAGAAGGAGGTAGGCATGAAGAAAACTGCAAAAGATTTTAGTGTACGTTTGTACATACATGATATTTAAAATAGTGGGGACAAGAGAAACGGATAAAGAAACCTAGCTCAGCTGGAAGGAACTTGAATGTTTGAAGTCTTTTTAAACTTGTTAAACTTGCAACGAGATCGCCAAATCGCTTCCTCTGTATGTCTGTGTGAGCTTGGATGTCAGCCTTTGACCAGTATGAATTTTACACCTGGAAATTTAGGATAATTTTTAAAAGTTAGGCATTTTAGTTAGTCTTTGCATTTTTACAGGAATGTTTGAATGTACTCACACTAGGCATGGTTATCTTGCACCATGCCTGAGCACAACTGAACCCAGCTTCTTCCGAGGGGGCCAGGGGATGGCACAGGGTGATCACACTAGTCAAATGAAATGGACTTTGAGGTCAAATGTGCTGGGGCACGGTATGGATTGCCTATACTGAGTTCTTCCTAAGTCACCCTAAAACTCCCCATAAGTGACTTTCGTTCCCGCAAAGCAGTGTGCTCTCACTGTTCCATCCCCACAAGTACATATAAACAGTGAGTCGTGCAATTGTGAGGACACTCATTGACATAATGTAGTCCCTAACCCCTTACTCTTCCAAGTTTTAACTGGTACACACTACTTTGTGTCATACTTCAATTTAGTGTTGTTCTATCACAGGTAGATGTGAAAAGTGCCTTTCTTAGAAGTCAACTGGAAATAGCAGCCTGAGGCATCTGTCACCTACTGTACTGTCCAGCTGTTACAGGCACACGGACAGCAGTCAGAGATCTACATGATCTGTAGTTTTGTTTGTTTAATTTGATTAGCGCTCTTCAGAAAGTCACAAAATCTACAAAGGCACAAGTGAATTCCTGAAGTATTTTCCCACGGTGGTTGAGAAGTGCCAGCAAAGTGTTCTTTGTGTTCTGTTTGTGTTGGCCTTCAGCAACTGTGGCTGTGCTGTGGCTGTGGATTGTCATCCAGGCTTCTTATGTCCAGTTATGCTACAGGAAGAGAGAGAGAAATTTTTCCATTCAAATGGGTAATAATGATTATTTATACAGCCACATTTATCCAACCTGGCTCCATATTATACCATGTTCACACAATGTGATTGACCATTTGCTAAAGATGGGCGTTCTGTGTATGGCTCATTCTGTATTAAGAATTCCAGCTGATGTTTTCAGAATGAGATAGGCAGGACTCATAATAATGGAATTCCTGCAGCCTGGATACACAGCAGATACACACACAAACACACCACAAATTGAGCTTGTGATCTTTTCAGCCTCACATTGCTTGGCGTGGTTATTATTCAACATTTTAGATATTAAACACACGCAGTGCTCTGCGTTTCCACCTCCAGTGGTGCTTCTGGTCCTACTCAGGACATGTACTTCAGCCTACTGTAACGTGAGAAAAACCCTGCAGAATGATTGGAAGGCAACTACCAAACACCCCAGTCCTTTGTGAAAGATGGTGATCCAGTTGTTCCCGCTGTTGCTTTGGAGAAATAGTTTTATAGTTGGTATAGACATAACTAGGCACAATGTGAACGTTCTGTCCAGTGAAAACCTTTTCTCCCTGTTTTCACTGCAGGTAATGGATTACATATTTTTTATGGACTAGGGTATTTTTAGCTCTTCAAGTTCTGCAGTGTTTGTTGCTTACAAAATATTTTTTTAAAAAGTCAAAACTGATATAATTATTTTTTTATCTGACAGTGAAGTATTTTGATGTAATCTACATAAATGTACACTCAGTAAAAAATGATTTTACAGTGCTTCTCACCAGTTTTATGCAGACATTAATCAAAAAGCCATGTGTGGACTGTAAATGCTTGACAAGCCGTTGCTGCTGCTGTAATGTATAATCTAGTGCCCTACACTGAGCCAGTTCTAATGCCCTGTAGTGTTAGACCTTCTGTGCGAACAGTACAGAACAAGGTGCAGCAGGTAATCTTTTGGCAGCGTTGATTTTCTATCATTGACGTCATGCAATGTCATCATCATGGAGGGCACTCATGGCCCCGCCCCACACCTGAGTTATTGTGTGTCCCCACCCACAGACTGAGCCTTTGATGGGGTGGATCTAGAAAATTTTGGATGGGGAGACCAGGTAGGGGCACAGACTCAGGAAGGGGTGGTACATTTGAAATACATTAAAAAGTAAATAAAATCTATGTTTCTATGAAATAAAATAATATACAACACATTATTAAAAATCAAATAGTTTTTGTGTTATTTACTCCTGGCCAGGGAGGGTTAGGGTTATTTTGACTCTGGTAAGGGTAGTACCAGGGGTGGCCATTCAAAATCTGGGGGTGGCCAGTGCCAACCCAAGCCTGTGCAGCCAATTTTGCTTTCTATTAATAAATTGTTATTATTCATATTAAAATTGAAAACCTTTTCGTAAGTCATACCAGAAGCGAGACATGAGCAGTAAATGCGGTGTCTCTGTTATCAGAACATTCTGTCTGCCAGCAGGCCAGCTGTGTCCAGATAAAGCGTATTCACCGGGCTGCCCGTCGGCAGAACTGTATTGAACAAAAATAGTTATCATGTA
>NW_018127884.1:2987028-3029054 GCF_001952655.1 Monopterus albus | reverse complement strand
TTTTCCCCGCCTCGCTGCAGTGTGCGGGGGCACAGTGGAACCAACAAGAGCCTGATCAATCAGAACAGAAACCAGTAAAGAAAAAAAATCCAAGAGAAAGCATAAAAGAAACATGAGGCTCCAGGGGTGAGTTGCATCTTAACTGACAAGAGTCTATAATGTAAATTCTTGTCATTCAGGAGCTTACTTTAAAGTTTGAAAGTTATATTAACTTATTCTACTTTAAACCTTTTGATCACTTCGGGGTTAATATTTAGAAGTTGGATTAGTCACAAACAGTGGCGGAATCATATTTTACAAATGACTGTAACAACATTACATTTGCAATGCATGCATGGGTTGCAAGCATAGTATTTGTTTTGGTTAGTGAAATTGCTTGAAATTAATGTGAGAGTTAATGATCTCTTCTCACAAATCATGGCTTATATTTTGTAAATTTGGTGAAAGCCTTAGGTTCATAGATGATTCTTAATAATGATAGAAGATAATTAGGCCTTTTGTGTATCTGAGAAAATGATTACCAACAGTATATTGCAACAGTCAGAACTGGCTGTAAACATTTTGAAGACCTACACATCATGATTTTTTTTTTTACCTGCCTGGTTATGAATAAATCAGAGATTAAAATTTTCCTCTCATATTTCGTGATAAGAACAACATGCTTCAAGTCAGAATAGGAAAATGAGAGAACAGTCTTCAGGTAAAAAGGATTGAGTTACACAAAAGATGATGGAAGGAAAGATAGGATTAAGTAATCAAAGGCTGTTCTGTTTTCTGGCAAACCAGCCTGGCCAGCGGCTGGAACCGGTAAGGCCAGCAGAATGACTCAGCAATAGAAACTGCATGTGACTCAGAGCGACCACTGCTGTAAATTTCTAATGGAAGTGTCAGACAAAGCGGGTCAGGACCACCACCAGTCCAAACTATTACTGACACTCAGAGGCAAGGAAGGAACTGCTTCCCTGGCAGTACTTAGCAAGAAAGCCAACTCAGCTGACGCTCAAGAGAAAGCATCAAGGGAGTGAGACAGGAGGACAGCTGCACCATGTGTGTTTGGATGTGGGTCTATGCATGCATGCATGCACGCAACTATAAAGAAGCTAACCTCCAGGAAAGGTTCCCAATACATTTTTTCCCCAAAAAATAACAATGACTTATCCTTACTTCATTGCTTACTGAACACGGGAGCTTAAGGAGATAAGATTACTCACATGCAAAATAATTAGGCATGCAGTTTTATCCACAGTGTGCATACATTTTATATAGGCTGACCTTAATATGAGGTTACAGCTAATTAGCCTAACTTTTAAAAGGTCTTATTGCCTCTAATTCTGCAAACAATCCTCTATTGTCCCAAGCAGTGGTTGCAGCATGGTGCAGAACATGGAATGTAAAACAGTCCTTTGATATGAGACATCCTGTGTTTTTCTTGAAAGCATGCCTATAAAAGGGGAAGAGCCAAGGAGGGGGAGGGATGTAGTGGGAGAAGGCAGGCAGAGATTGCAGAGAGCAGAAGCGGATAAAGCGCTCAAGTGGCACTGTTATTTATCATTTTTGTTGAAAACAACTCCCAAAAGAAATATCTGAAATTATGTTTCTGTACAGCTAAACTGCATTATAAAGCTACAGTATGTCAAGCAGTTGGTTATTTTAATTTAGCATAAAGACTCAAAACAGAAAGGCTTGTCAAAAGGTAACAAACTTTGCCTACTGGCACCAGTAACATTGGTAATAATTATTCATTCCACATGAAATGAAAACAGTAGCAGAGCAGGCCAAAGTTGAACAACAAAGGCAGTTTGCAACATGATATGCCAGCGTTTTCTTACCAGTTTGTGCTCACCCTCCCCTCAACCTGACCTTCTCTTACCTTGCCAGTAGCAGCTAAATACAATACCTCATTAACATTCAGCTTATGTGAAAATAAATTACTGATTCTGGATTTTCAAAGCAAGGAAATTACTGAGGGAGTCAGGGAGAGGGAGAGGTATGGAAACTGTTGCATCAGCAGCTCCTGTGGTTACAACTCTGTATCCGACATTTTCCCCTGTGATATATTTCAGAGAATATTTTTGATTGAATAAAACTGAATTGGTGGGTGTGTATTTGTGTGTCTGCATTTAATGATGTACTGTACTTACAGCCCCACACACCATCCACAGTGCTCTTCCAGGCCTGTGTCTCCACATGGCAGTGCAACTCTTCACTTGGATTTGATTGCACTACACACCCCCTGCTGTCTAATGAAAGGATTAGACTCTACATATTTGTTAAAATCCCCTGTTGAGGTTACCCCTTCTCCTCCCTCTCTGTCTCCTCCTCCTGCACAAGCACACTGCTGCATTTATGGGTCGCTGTAGTTTAATAGAGTATCTCCTGGCCTGCGGACATATGCAGAAGCATTCATACATGTGCAAACACACACACCTACATACACACATACATATGGGCATGTGTATTCACATACACAAACCAAGGTTACACACAGCAGAGAAAATATTTATGTGCAGTGTGTTGCTTTTATATGTTTACAGTGCAATAAATAGAGGGGCCTCTATCTGACACACAAGTGGATTGTTCTCTCTTGTTTGTTGTGAGTGTGTAGGTATGTGATGTGGTGAAGCTGAGAATCAGCATCATCATCCCAGCTTGTGGATAAAAGATGTAAGACTGAATCAGACATGTACAGTTACAGACAGGAATCTGAAGAATGCTGTGATCTGAACTGAGCCTGACACCATGTAGAGGGGCTCTTGAATGTGTGTGTGTGCGTGTGTGTGTTCATGTGTCCCAGTGTCCTGCAATGTGAAAAAAAAACTGCACAAAGTTTTTCACTTTCTCACTGTACACTCCAAGCTCATAACTCCAGCTTGTTCCTGAGGTTTACCATATACAGCTTTCAGTACGCTGTGCTCTTCTTCATCCAGCACAGAAAGAGGCTGTGTCACTTATCTGAGGAATTCACCCTGAACATCTCCTCATAAACACCCCCCTGTGGAGCATATTCTTTGCTCTCAGAATCTTTATTTCACACACACATGCATACATCCACCCATCTAAATCTACCTGTTTGCTTTATTAATAGCTGAAACCAAAATTTACACAGAAGGATACATAACTAAAACAATATCCATCATGCAAATCCTTCATGGTCCATAAACACCACCTGGAACTTCCATAAACCGATGACATTGCTACCATAGTTCTCTGTCTTTGTGTTTAGTGTCACGGCTTCACTGAATAGGTGGTCCTCAGTAATGCCAGAGTGGAGACAAAGTACATGCAAGTGTCTCGCTGAATTTGTTTGTGTGGTTTATGACAGTGGAGTTTTTTTTTTTTTTGCTGTACATTGAGTCATGAGAAAGACAGAAATTTCTCACAGAGCAGTTCGAACCTTCTGTTTCTCCATGACACATCTATCATTGTCTCAAGATTCAGAGGAGCTAAAAATGGTCTGATCAGGCTGAGGTAAGGAAATGATTTTGTCTTGACCTCGATCAGTATCAGCCAAAAGCATAAACTATACATAAACATGGCAGCAAAGAAAAAGGTTTTACTTCAGAGTGGAATTTCTGCCGCTAGGTGTCCAACGATGAGGAGAATGTCAGAGTACAACAACAGAGATAAGAATAGCACCTGGAGATTGTACTGTCATGTACTTTGAAGTAAATTATATGCTACAAATGAGAAAACACATTCCCACATAAAACACTGTTACAGACCTTACATTAGTTAAGAAGATATGAGCATCAGTGGAATATTTAGAATGTACACACTTGTGCAATCTTGTTCAACTTGGAGCAGGAAGTTAGGAAAACTCAGATTAAACATTAAAATATTCTCCATTCTGTGTATCAGAATTAGGTAGCTGTCTGTGTGTTCATCTACTGTGAGTGTCTACAGTATGTGCCTGAAGTGTGTGTGTGTGTGTGTGTGTGTGTGCATGTGTGCATGTATGTGCATTTTAGCACTGTAATATGACACCCAGGGCTCCCAGAAGGGGACTGAATCCCATCTGGAGACATAGACTTCCAGACTCTCTCAAGGCCTGGCTGCTAATGGAACATGACTCCTGATGAGTAAATGGTAGATGTGTACAGACAATGAGCCACTTAACCCCTAATACACTAAAATCGCACACATCATGAGGTGTATGACCCCAAAAGATATTCCTGAATCAGTGTAAGGTTTAAGGCATCAATGCAGCTGACATTTGACGCAATTAGACATCTTTCACAGCAGATGTTTTGACTTCTCATAGAAGGAAAATGACAGGTGTTAATAACATTAACAATGGCTGTGTCACATTCAACTTTTAGTCATAACAGTGAGCCAGCATGAACGATGCTGGGAGCTAGATGGAATTCATTCATCATTAACTTTATTGTTTATTCCCGTGCTTTTCTTACAGCAATGTGGCAATATGTCCTGAATGAAACAGGTCAGTTATCCCATAGTGTTTCAAACCTCACTGGGTCAAAGCAAAGGTTGACTGCAGCCAAACTCACAAATGTATTTTTTCTCCCTCTGTCTTATAAAATGCCAGTTCAGTCTATGACGCTCCTGCATTCACATTACATCACTGTTATCTCACAGTGCCTGCATGTGGGATATGTTATACATTTGCCCATTATTTGCACACAGGTACTAATCGCTCAATCACGTTTGGGATGGTTATGTGGAAGTATTGTTGGTAGGATATCTACATTTCACCCCAGCTTTCGGCATAGTCTATTTTTCTTTGTTTTATATAATATTCTGCAGTAAATATCCATTAAAATGTTGATCACAAACAGCTGAATATATTATCTGACAATGCCTGTTTTTATTAAAATGAATTCAGTTCTGTATCATATTTAGTTGACTGTCACAAAGCATTAGTCTTTTTCTCAGCTCAGTTCTCTTAAAGCAGAACATTTAGATGATACATCTGGAATTAATTAGACTGTACTGATTAACGGCGCTCTGTGCTATTATGGTTATCTTAATAAGGAGGTTTTTTGACCATTCCAGCTCAAATGATCTGATTCCAATGTTCAGTAAGCTGAGTTTGCTTCACATTTGCATTCAACTGCATTTATGCCGAGTGTAAGTGGAAGAGAGGTGGATTAGTCTTTAAATACCTTCAAACATAGGTCAAATTTACATCTTTTCTATCAGTGGATCGTATACTGACTACCATTTGTGTCTCTGTGTTACATGATCTCATTAACAATGCATCTGGAAAGTATAACCATTAAGGCAGTCAGGACAGCTCAACCCTCCTAGACTCCAGCTGCCTTAAACTCCACTGTTGTTAAGTGTACAGTACAAATCAGAAATCCTATAGACCAGCTGTAAAATCCTTGAATGCACATATCTTGGTTTATTCAGGCAAGTCATTTGTAAATTTTATTGTTTGGCTTTAGAGTCATGAGAGCGCTGGCTTGGGGACCAGTGTTTCTTTTAATCTGGTGTTTTCTTTATTTCCATCGGGGTCCTGTGTGTTGTACATACTGTATGCATTCCTTAGTCACAGCTCCATCTGTTTGTAGGAAAAATGGAGAGGCCCTCAGCAAACCCCTAAGAGGTTTAAAGTATGCTGACCTCCTGCAGTCTCCCAGCAAACATACTGAACAGTCCGCTCGACTTTGGCAGGCCGTTCTTAATTCATCTTGGGCTTTGTGAGGAGGTGAACTAGCTGGACCTCAACCAGGTAAATAGCTCAAACTAATGGCTCAGAATAAGTCATGCCAAACAATATCAACCTCAACTTCCTCATGCTTTTGCTTCTTACTCCCTTCAGTCGTCTCTCTGACAATGTTCATGAAGTGAAATGCAAGCATTTTTGCCAAAGAGACATACAACCTCTACCTCACCACCAATCTGCCACCCATACTGTGCAATGTCCTTCATTTCCCTAAGCTGACTCATCCAGCCCCCCCAACCCTTCTTTATTGCTTGAATCTTCCAGTGAGAATCATTGTTGGCATTATGGCCCTTCTGCAGGCGGTGCGTCTGATTTACTGATTGATTTTAGCATTAACGACCAGCCCCTCCTCTGAGCTCCTCCAAACGCATAGACACACAAGTGAGCACACACACACATATTCATTGTCAAGCCTCTCCTGTGGCTTCAAGATAAAGCAGTTACAAGCTCAGCCTCACAGCTGAAGTCTTGATAATACAGTATATACATAACAGTGGATGCAGCAGAGAAGGCAAGGTGCTTATTTGTGCCTGGAAGTGTGAAAAAGGTGAATTTCTCACACGTACAGTTATCACCTGTTTATGAGGCTAAAATCATTCATACAATGGCATACTTAGGTGACAAATCATTAAGTTGGTTTGGTTGTAGTGATAGTGCTATTATCTGATGTTAAAGATTAGAGTAGGGGATAGTAATCTCTCCTTAAAGAGGCTATGATACACATTTTTATAATAGCAATGCATGAAATGTCAATGTGAAAACAAAGTAACAATGTGAAAGGGGTTGTCGCCTAATTAGTCTACAGAGTATTATCACCTGAAACTGCAGCTTCACTTGGCTTTTATAAAGTTTTATGACAACTTCAACTTCGCTGTTTACAGTGGAGCATTTAACACCTAAAAAGTGAGATACCAGGAGTTGGTGGAGATCAAAACCAGAGCCAAGATTGAACATTCACCAAATGACCATATAACCTGATTTCAAATTAATGTTCTCTTGAAGTGATGTACAAATTAGCTGCTGCTTGACATACCAACTTAAAAAAATTGTGATGATCGTGTCAATGTGTTCACAACTGTTTTTGCTGCCCCCACGTGGCTAAAAAACGATTAATGCAACTTTTCAACTTTTTTCAACAAATGAAAAGTAGTTCCTGAGCATCAAAACAAACCTATGCTTTTCACTCAGGATTTTACAGCTGCACCTGACAGCTATGCTTTTCACTCAGGATTTTACAGCTAGTCTTACTCCACCTGGCAGAAGTTTGTGGTTAATGTTAGCAAACTTTTGACAGATGCTGTGGAATTAACTTTACTAAGTTGACTTCATAAATTTTCTCAACCCACCAGTTTTGGATTTTATATATTATGCTGTTTTGTCTCTTATGGACATACACACTGCTGTTTAGCAAAAGTTTCATAGACTCACTTTAATACAAATTGTGTTTGGCCATATGGTTCCATCTTGGTAATCTTTAAGGCTTTCACTGGTTTGCCACAAAATGTGCTGTTTAAGAGGAACATAGTACTGTAGCTACTGAGCTCCAACCTGTTTGTTAGTGACTGACCTTATTTCCCCTCTGTGCTGTCTGCAAGTCTCTCTGCTGGACAAAAGTTAACTAGGGTAGTTAATCAATGATTAGCAGGTTAATGACTGCAAAGGGGATTTTAAAAGTGTAAATTCAGAACTTAGCTTAAAAAAACAAACAAGTATGTCAGATAAATGCAACACAAGATCATCCAGCATAAATGTCTAATGCAACTTACCAATGAGACACACTGCTCCACTCCCTTAGTGTTATCTTTATTCAGAAGGTGGACACACTGAAAGCTGGAACAAAAACCTAGCAGGCTGGCACATTTGAAACCATACAGCACAGTACTTGTTGCAGAAGCATATATTTGAACTATTTTACATCTGATAACTTTATGTATAGTATAAACTTAAGTCGGTTTTTGCTAAATGTTAGTGGGCTGTATCTGTATCTCTGACATTACACAAAGGAAAACTGTCTGGTTTGGCCTACAAAACCTGGCACTGCTACACCATGATAATCTTAAGAGGCAGTGGGTGGATAGATGGGCAGGAGTGGACAAACTCTTAATTTAGGAAATGGCCAAAGTACTTCTTGGCAGCCTGCTCTATCCTTCTCAGACAGAGGGAGATGAAGGGGGGGGGGTCTGAAAATGAGACATACAGTACAGGGGAGAGCTGAGGTGACAGGGGCTGGATGGAATCTTACAAGGAAAAGATCTGCTGAAAGCAAACTCCCATCCTACCAAAGTCTGATAAAAAGCAACAAGCAAAATTCTTCATCCTGCCCAACAGTTACATCACAATAACCTAGTTCTCTAACAGAACTCAGTGGTGCTTATTAGATCATACTCATTACAAAAACAGAGTCCTCTACATTTCAAGGCATCTTGACTGCTACGGAGGCAACATAAGAAAGAAGTTTTTGGTAACATTCTACAGCTGATTATATCGAATGCAGTCTGAAGCCAAAGCTCAGCATTGAGGGACTGGTCACTGAACAGCCTTGTGAAACAAACTTGGAAATGTGTTGACCTATGAATGACAAAAAGTGAAAGAGTGCCCTCTAGTGTTGGATAAATGTCATCCACTAAACAAAACTCATTTTAACCTGGGATGCATATGAATCTTGCAAAACAAGTCACATTTCAGGCATCTCAGAAAGTTCACACGCTCGTCATATAACAATCGGTATATTTTAGCTAAATGACCGTAACCGAAGTTTCTAACTACTAAACATTCCAACAAGTCTCTGCTGCTTAATTCAAAGTGTTTAACCTTCGGGAGCACAGGCAAATGATGAGCTAGGGGGTAAACTGTTTGCACACTGCAAATGTACTGAATGTGTGTTAACTTCCCCGTCAACATTAAAATAAATACCAATAAAATGCTGAATGTTTTCATGGCAAAACACGAGTTCAACACTACACATTTTCAGTTTTCATTTTAACCAAAAATCTTCCACCTTGTTCAAAACACAATACAATAAAAGACAGTGTAATATATTGTGTAAATGTTTGAGCTTCATAGGTTAAAAAAAAAAACAAAAACAAAAGAAAAAACTCCATAAAGGTTTTAAATACGTTTCATTTTGCACTTTGACAAAAAAAATCCCCTGTGGGTACTATGCTGATTTACTCATCCTCAAGAACTTCTGAGACCCAGGCAAGGCTTTACTGACAGAAAATTTGGTCAAACTTTTTATCTTCTCTATGAGAAACATTTTTAGGTTTAAGTGCAGACATTTATGTAGCAGTCCCATTGAAATGTGCAGTCCTCTTTCAAAACCTGAACTGCAGTGTACAGTTTGGATTTATTAAAGGTTGCGGTAAATGCCTCTTTCAGTCTTGCTCTATTTTCTCCGTAATATTTCTGTAAGCAAACTCAGGATCAGTCACTGCATTCACAAGTGTAAGGTGGCCGAGGTCTGTGACATCGCGTTGTAAATGAAAGTGTTGTTAAAGGGCACAAACTGGTGGCTGATGAGCTTGACGGCCTCTTGAGCAGCTGATCCTAAACAAAGATATTAACAAACATTAATACAAATTTTCAATTTGTTAGCCATATTTGGCTGAGAGTGCCAAGAGTGCTAAAACTTTACCTCCCAAAAATGCAGCAACCGTGTGTGGTTCTGCTGCGCCATACCGACAGCTGCAGGTTATGATAAAAAGTAAAGAGTAAAAAGAAAAAAAAACAAGGTTAATGACAATTTAGTTTAACAATCACTCCAAGCAGTAAACTCAGCAGTGAACAGCACTTACAACTCATGGATATAATCATCTTTTATGTTGACATTGAGGCTGTACTCCTGCAGTAAGCTGTTCACACAGAGCTTCAGTCTGCTGATGTCCTCCTCCACTTGGTAAACACCTGATGAGAGAGGAGAGGCCTTAGGAGGAACAATTGACATTTCTTGCAGAGTAAGAGTCAGACTATGCTATGTACAGTATAGTGTAAAATCCTAAGCCTTTCCTCTATGTGACAGCACAGAAGGTGTTTTCTTGATACACTTGTCAGAGATGTCCCTTGTAGAAAAAAAACTTACTAAAAACAAAAATAACATTATTGGGGAAACTGTTTCAAGTAAATTACATAGTGGCGTTTCATATCTCATCCAGTTCTTTAAAGAAAAATCTTCATCAAACTTGCCATACCTGGGTAGCGAGAGTGCCGCTGATAGAAGCGATCAACGGCACGAAGCATGAGGTAGAAAACCATCTCGCTGTCTGGACTGTCCATGCATGAAGCTGAGAAGACATAGCTATTGTTATCTGGTGAATATGCTTTATACTTACCAGAACAGAAAATAGTACAAGAGTTAGCTCAAATGCAGGAAATGACAATGAACAACAGTTTGAACAGAAACTCACTGATCTCATCTTTATTTACTGAATCCACACTATATTCTTCAGCCAGAGATCTGCAGCGCACCACCCTCAGGAAGGATGCATTCTTACCTTGAGATCAACACAAATGCCTACAGTTAGCAATAAACCTATTGCAGGTGCAGCATTTAGTCACTAACAGAGCAGCAGAACTACAAATCTTAACAGCTCTCTGCTTAGAGAAATGAAAAAGGCAGCACTGCTGCATGATGGCGACATGCAGCACTTTCAAGTGCTGCTAAATTAATGACAGGAATTAACTGATGACTATATGGTGCAAGGCTGTATTATGTGAAGTAAAGACATTTTTCAGCCATTATGCAACTAAGTGGAGGGCTTTCAAAACAACTGCCAACATGCCCAGGTCTGGTCGCCCCAGCAAGTTCACACCAAGAGCAGACCGCAAGATGCTAAAAGAGGTCTCCAAAAACCCTAAAATGTCATCTCGAGACCTACAGCAGGCTCTGGCTACTGTTGATGTAGAAGTGCATGCCTCTACAATCAGAAAGAGACTGCACAAGTTTAACTTGCATGGGAGGTGTGCAAGGAGGAAACCTTTGCTCTCTAAGAGAAACATCAAGGCCAGACTGACATTTGCCAGAGAGAATGTTGACAAAGACCAGGACTTCTGGAATAATGTTCTTTGGACAGATGAGTCCAAAATTGAATTATTTGGACACCAGAGCAGAGGACATGTTTGGCGTAAACCAAACACAGCATTCCAGGAAAAGAACCTCATACCAACTGTGAAGCATGGAGGTGGAAGTGTCATGGTTTGGGGCTGCTTTGCTGCAGCAGGACCTGGTCAGCTCACCATCATAGAATCCACCATGAATTCTACTGTGTATCAGAAGGTGCTTGAAGAACATGTGAGACCATCGGTTAGAAAATTAAAGCTGAAGCGGAACTGGACCATGCAACATGACAATGACCCAAAACATACTAGTAAATCAACCAAAGACTGGCTGAAAAAGAAGAAATGGAGAGTCCTGGAATGGCCGAGTCAAAGTCCAGACCTGAATCCCATTGAGATGCTGTGGGGTGACTTGAAAAGGGCTGTACATGCAAGAAACCCCTCAAACATCTCACAGCTGAAACAATTCTGCATTGAGGAGTGGGGTAAAATTCCCTCAGATCGATGTCAGAGACTGGTAGATGGCTACAAGAACCGTCTCACTGCAGTTATTTCAGCCAAAGGAGGTAACACTAGCTATTAGGGGCTAGGGTGTGCTATCTTTTTCCTCAGTTAGAATAGGCATTTTTGTAGAATTACATTTACAGAAGATCTTCAAAAGACTTTTCTTCAGTTTTACTTGTTTAGTTGTATTACTTTAATCTCTGTATTGTTAAAATTGAGACTAAATAACCATATATTAAAACATGTTACAAAATACACATGCTTTCAAAGGGTGTCCTAATTTTTTCACGACTGTATTTGAAAACATACCTCTATACTTGGAAAGCCTTTTATTACTGAAGTTCAGATTTGTGTGCATGTCAGTATACTCACTGAACATAAATGCATGAGGGTAAGATTTGTTGATTAAAGTACAGGTTACTTACAGAACAGTTTGATGTCATTTTCAGAGATGCTCTCTGGTGGCTAATGGAAAAAAAAAAACAAGAATTTCATTAGAATTTCAATTTTATAAAAATGCATTTTAAGTAAAACATATTCAACCATAAATTGAGTATTATGGGGAAAAATGTAATAAAATTTTATCCTACCATGGCGGCATACAAAACTGACACAGCCACATTGAAGACACAAAGATGGGAAAACAGATATCCCTATATTAACCCTCCAAGTAGCTGACTGTCAGCCTTATAATGGTTGTGACAGCAATATTGTCACAGTGGGTTGAGAGTATCTGCTGTAATTCATCTGACCTATTACACATTTATTTTGAGCACAGTGGAAACTGAAAACATACCTTTCCAACAGACTGCAACAGACTTTCTACATGTTTAGAAACACCTGCCACATCCTGAATGGCCTTTTTCCTGTATCTGAAATGAAAAGCACTCAGTGAACAGAGAGAGACCTATGCAATTAAATCATGCACTGTTATAAAGGGATCTACTGCTGAATCAAAGATGTGTTCAAGAACATTTCTGTTGGCCAGGTATGTTGCCTACATTATTGCACTCTTACACATTCTGAAGGTTGATGAACTTCTGAGAGTCTGCAATCATATCAGGGATGGTTCCCCGGAGGGGCAGGCTTCCGTTGCCTTCGTTGTGAACAAATTCCTTGACAGCTCGCAGCATGACCCAGAAGGATGGGGTCTGATAAACACACACCATCAGTATACATTCCATAGTTAAAAGCTACTTTGAAATGTATTATGATACAACTGTGGATGTATTTCTATTGAACGATTTTAGGAAAACAGTCAAAACCTGTGATGTGATGTTGTTACACTGCTCATTGTTGAAGAGGTCTTCAACAGCACTAGGAATCTGCAAAACAAGGCAGTTTTAACACTACAAAAACAAAACAGACTGGTTGGTGCTTTATAAAGTGAGATAAGTTTTATGGGACACAAGATAATTCTTAAAAACCTAAGAGTATTTGAGAGCTGGCACCTTGGTTGGATTTAAAGCAGTATTGACATTCTTAATAGCTTCTTCAAAGTTTTCTTCATCTTCTGGGATGCCATTCTCATTCTTCAGGATCCCTGAAGGAACACAAAATGAATATTTACATCAGTCTGAGGTACACAGCAAAGTCACAGAACATATAAGGCAACTCCAGTCCAGGGGTCCACAGATACCTTCCCGAATAAACTGTCTGAAGGCCTCTTTCTCCTTGTAATTTTTTGGTGGCTGGCAGTTATGCTACAAAAATAGAAGTAGAGTGACATTTTAATGTACAGCAAAACCAACAATAACACTCAAGAATAAATAACAGTGAAAAAATATCAATGTACTTTACCTCGCTGAGCCATTTCTCCAGGTATTTAGCAACAATGATGATCCATGGTGTGTGACTGTGATCCTACAGATTCAATAAAGAATAGGAAGAAGTACCATCAGTAGCGCAGAGCTAGCATAGTTTAAATTGACTGTTGTGCTTACACCAAAGTACACACCTTCTTGTCCATGCTGTCAAGGTCATAAGACTGAATGTGGCTCTTGAACTCAGCAAAAGGCTGGTCTAACCTCAGATCCTCCAAGGCATTGTCAGGGTGAGATTCAATCACTTACAAGAGAGGTGGTAAATCGTCAGTACACTCTATATTAAAACAACCACGGTAAAAGGGCCATGTGTCACAATGTGCGAATACAGTTAGATAAGATGTCAGTAAGTAACAAATCACAGTAATGCATTTGCAATTTCATGGGTTCATGAGTTATTTAAAAATTTAATTCACTTATTAAAATAGAGTAAATTCAAATTAAATGCTGGACAACTAACCTGTATGCTCCTGCACCACTAGTCTCATGTAGCCAATGAAGCCGTAGGTTTTACACACTAGGAAAGGTACAGAGGCATGCCACAGAACTGAGCCCAACCTCAAACATGTGCTGTAAAAATTCAGAAATAATTTGAGAAGTTAGATGCACAAAAAATAAAACAATGGTAAATCAAGTTTCTGTAAAAGGAATCAATCTCTTTGCCAGTTACAATAAATGAGCAGCAACACATTGTCATCTCTGGCTGGATTAGAGCCACCAAGGGCCTATATGAAAACACAGGGAACGCACTCACACTTTCACCATGTGTATGCAGACTTTATCATATTTTTTAAATCAAGCCCAGGCAGAAAGGTTTCATCCATGACTGACTACACAGCGTTTAGATATTTCATTCCAGATAATACTGAAAATCCTAATTCAGCATGCTATAGGCTGCTATATAATTTCTCATTAACACTTTTGTTACAATAAATTGTGAGAACAAAGATGTCTCTATGCCTCATACCTTTCTGGTAACTGGACTCCGATGACTATGGTAAACCTGTGAAAAAACTCTGGATTGTCATCCAGAAGCTTGTCTGGACTCTGCAGGAGTGACAGAAAATTCAAGACTATCAAATTGATGACAATGATCAATATATTTACATAATTGCACACTATATGTTGTACTCATAAACTTACTTTTATGTAATGAAAGCTGAACATTCTAAACATCTTTTACAGTTGTACTGAATCTGCACTGGATTTGTCTTTTCAAATGTGTATAACATTTTCCAGTGTTTTTTTTTTTTTTGTTATAACTATGAAAAAGATTTGTGTTTCGATCCCTACGATACATTATTTGTGTGGTGAAAACATCCGTAGCACCAAAACATGAACACCACCAACCTCCTCAACAAAGTTCCCAGAGACATCACTGTTAAGTTCTTGTAGCAGCTCAGTGGCAGCCTGTGCTCTGTTCTGCAACATAAAAACTAATGTCAGGGATCATACAAACAGTCAGATACACTGCAGTTTTTCCCTAGTAAGAGAATTTAAAACAACTGTGAATAAGCACAGAGAAGAGATGCAGATGCATGAAGCCAATGGGGGAAAGATTTAGAAATACAGTGGGCATAGAAAAGAATCACCTTCTTTCAAAACATTCACATTTTGTTGTTTCACAGCATGAAATGAAAATACAAAAAACTGAATTTCTAAGCTTTATTTACTCAGTGCAGCTTACATAAAAGTGACAAAACAAATTGCATCAGAAAGGACCAGAGAAGCACTTGTAAAACTCAGTCAGTAAGTAATCACGTTCTAGGTCACCAGTGATCAACTGTAATGATTTCAATTAGTTCAGAATAAAGGAAGCCATTCCTAGAGCGGTACGTGTGCTTGTTAGTGAAAGCAAAGTCTACTATGGGTAGCAAAGCACCTTCAAAAGATCTCAGGGACATATGATTACAAAACAATAATTCTATTTCTGAGAAGCATACCTTTCCAATGCTGTCACTGCTAAGGAAAAAGCTGCAAGACAAGATCAAGAGGTCTACCATGAACACACGAGTAAAATAACATTGTTGTTTTAAGTTGAACTCAGCTTAAAATAAACAAATAAATAAAACTAAAACAGATATCTTACTTGTTTCCAACATCTTCCCCAGAAACTGTGTTTCCATCAACTATTGTGAATGCTCCAATACCTGATAAGGACATAACTCAATCAGAATGATGCTTTCATCAGTACCTGCAACATTGTGGTCAGCACAGAGCCACGTCTGTTTACCTGGAAGTACAAGGTTCTTCAGTATCTCTGTCCCAGTTGCTATGGCGTTGATGAGACAAACGTGTGCATTCTCCAGTGTTTCTTGACCATGGTCACCCCACAGTCTGAAAACACACAACAGAACATGGACATGTGTTGTCATGCATTGACACAACGCATCCTCCACCGCTGTAAAACAGTAAGTTTAGCCCCTTCGCGATAATGACTTAGCTAGTGGTACGGATGCTTCATTAGCATTGACTACCCTCTTGTTACAGTCGTTTAACTATCAAACAGATCAGCGTATATAAGGTCAGTACACAAGCTGGCAATTTTGCTGGACAAACAAAACACCAACCCATCCCATTAACCTAACAGCGAACGCTGTTAATTGATGATTTAACTATAAGGCACATAGCAAGCTAACGCTAGCTAACGTTACCCTTCTTGTCTGATCAATGTTTCAGCGGTGACGTATCACGCACAATGCCCAAACATTCAGCTAAATGAATCTCAACACTTTTATAACGTCTATGGTCTTTCTTAAATATACCTGAGCTGTCTGTCGTATTTCTGTTCTTTAGAGGTTTTGGTGGCTGCCATGGTCTCTTTCCAATGAATGATGTCTATGGACCGCCGGATGCATCTTAACTTCCTCACTGGCACATTCGGCACATAGGTACATGCCGACGCAAAAATTCTGACTCGCACTTTCGATAAAAGTTCTCACTGTGATGCCCTTACATCGAATAACTACATTTACTCTCAACACTGTATTTTTTCAGACACTTTATTGAGAATTTGTATTTTTTGCTACTTTATAGTCTACTGATTTTCCATTAAAATTTAGAGACAAATGTACTTTTTTCCATCTGCTACATATGTGTATAGGCTACCTATACTGTGCTGCACCAGGTTTGTCTTTTTTAACCCTGTAAAGCATTTTGCGGTGTTTTAATGTGTTTTAGAGTTGTGTGCTTCAATTCCTACCCTGCCCTGTCTAATTATTACCTTGGAGAAAACACCCGTGGGTCCAAAATGTCAACAATATCAGTCACGTCAACAACGTTTCTAGAACCATCACTGTTAATTGTAGGAGCTCAGTGTCAGTATTTGCTCTGTTCTGCAACATAAAAACTATAAGGTCAAGACTCATATTGACATACAAGCATGTTGCACTTTACCCCATAACTCTTGCATGATATAAGACGCTGACATTGATAGTGAAATTATGTCTTACTGAAATCATTGAATCCGAAAAGGCGGACAGTAGACTATTGGTTAAGATCAGCTTAGTACATCAAACATTTGACTGTGTGCGCGCACGTGTGTCCTTGAGTGGGTGGGGTTGAAGCGGTGTAGGGGCGTGTCATGGAAGGAATAATTGCTCTGCCCCTCTAGCCACTACATAAATTTAATCAATAGCTGCACCGGCTGTTATCCGTTTCTCCTCATCAACCTGTGCAGGGAACACGTACCGACAGCTTGGACAGACTTTAATCCGCAAACAGGGATAATGACAGGGGATCACTGGGGATATGGAATAGAGGACGGTAAGATCTTAAACCAGCTCCAGGCAGAGTCCTTACTGCATAGTGGAGGAACTTCCCCCTCTATCCTACAATTAATGTTTACTGTTATTTCGTGTTGTTTTATCCAGAAGGGTGACGCGGATGTTAAGATGGTTGTTAGTGCGAAATTTGCCCCATGCTTAAAGGGATTACTGCTGTCACCTTAACCTGCTTTTCTACTTAGTTTTCTTCTGGTTGTTGTGTGAGAAACATTAATTAATCTCTTGGCCAAAAAATGTTTTCAAGACAATTTACCCTATTTAACCACTGTTTAGTGTGGACAAGTCCTGGTTTCACTTGTTACTTTTTTTATTCTTGGGGTTTTATGCTGATGGTCCTAGCTACAAGCTGACCTTGAGGAGTTAGTGTAGTTTATGTGGTTTTAGCAGAATCAGCTGTGTAAATTTAAAAACTAAAGATTTATAATATAGTTTTGGAAAAAAAATGTAGTATTTTCCTTTTCAGTTAACCCATTGAATTCTGTTTTTGTTTAATCCACATTTGATCATCACTCCATAGAGCTTTAGGCATATTAAAAACTTAAAAGTGCTCTCTTTATTGCTGACTGTGTGTTTATATGATAAGGTCCCTCTGTATGGCACAAAACCTACCCCATTGCCCAAGGGAACCGGCAGTCTCCCATTGACATCGTCCCTCATCAGGCTTCCTGTGACCCCAGTTTGGGCCCAATTGTCCTAAACTATGATCACTGTACCTCCATGAACATTGCCAATAATGGACACTCTGTAATTGTGGAGTTTGATGACACTGATGACCGTGTAGGTGAGGAAAAAATTTGTCTTACTTGTTATTTCAGATGTTTGTGTGGTTTGTGTGGAAAGCAAAAGTATCACAGCAACCAGTCAGTTCAGAAGTTCAGATTTGTTCTGGTATTAGATCTAAACAATCCAATAGTTCTGCACCACATAGGTTACAGCTTAGAAAATAAAAGAAGCAAACCAGAGAGTTTTATCTTAGCATGGACTATATGCATTGAAATGACACGACCTGTGACTGTGAAGAATTGTGCCATGCAATAATCGTCAAAGGTCTCAGCTTAGGGATGACCATAGCTTTGACACAAACTGTAATACAACCATTATATATGATATAACCAGTAAACTGTAAATATAACCACTGTACAATTTGGAAGCGTTTCTGCCTGAAGTGTATATATCGTGTCTCTTCTTTCTCCTATTTATCCTCCCATTCTTTCTCCTACTGATTGTGCAATCAAGAAATGTACATTTTTGCTGTTTGATTACACCATGTTTTATTTTTCATTTTTATTTATTGTTGCCTTACAAAGCACATTCTGTCAAATTCCTCATGTCCAATCATGCTTGGCCACTAAAGACTTTGACTCTGGTTTGTGCTGTCAGCACAGATGCAGTGGAAATCTGTGCTAAAAGTTTACTTTCACTAAACACATGCTTGAAAGCTGGGATTAGCTTGATTTTTGCAAAGTGCAAATCATGTGCATAACTGTCCATAATCAAAGGTTACAAATAAACCTCTGATTATGTTGGAGGAAAGTGCAGCCAGCAGTTAACTATATGAGTATCTGTCTGCTGGACAAGAGATATAATAACCTTAGGTGTTCTCAATACTTATATGACTGTTTGCTTTTATCATTGGGTGGATCCATATTAACCACCCTGTCATTATAAAAAAATGTGAAGCTGTCTGACTCAGACAGTTTCCAGGGAGCAAACAAATCACTGAAAATAATTGCTGAAGGATCAAGGATAAGTCTAGGGAAACTAATGCACTTCCACTGGATTTCATCATAGTTCAAATGAAATGTACAAATCCCCTGAACCTTCTGTTGTTGGTTTATCACCTTTTTAAAAATAACATTCTTGTAGTCATCCTACATTTTGTGTTTTAGGATGGACAAGATGAGCGCTTTGCTATTTGTCACATTTCTGCCTAGCTAATCTGACCTGCGCTGATGTGACATGCTTGTCACAAGGATGTCAGGAGCATCACAATGAATATAACAATCAGATTAGACTAGTGCAGAAGTCCATAGTCGGCAGTGCAGGCCACAGGCTCAGAAATCAGTCTGTACTGTTGTGATAATGGGTTGAATGTTAAAGTTTCTATTAATCCTTGTTCATCAATAGTCATGAATAAAAAGTCAAACAAAACTTAAGTAGATTTATTTGGCATCTGATTGGCTATTTGTGTTAAATTAAAGCTTGTGCTACATAGCTCAGATTTTTGTTTATTTTTTTGGCAAAGCAGGCAGTTTACTTGTTCATGCTCATGCCTTGGTGTTGAATGAAATTGGCTTAATTTAAATTTTAACTTAAATGTGATGAAATCTATTGGGTTGACTCACCCTGTATTGTTTGGGACTGTTTGTGCCCTGTGGTGGCACCAAGCTCTTTGCATGGTGCTACACACAGGATGCTCTGTGCAGTACTCTGCTGGAAAGCTGCTTCCATAGAGCGTGTGTGTGTGTGTGAATGTGTGTGTGAATGTGAATGTCAAACCTTTTTTTTCACATCTCCTCTCATCTTCTACAGTGATTCAGGGAGGTCCTCTTGACAACCCATACAAACTTAAACAGTTTCACTTCCACTGGGGTGGAAAAGGCTGCCATGGTTCAGAGCACACTGTTGCAGGAAATAGCTATGCATCTGAGGTGAGTGGTTGGGATTTCAGTACTTCACTGTCTGATAAAGTTAATAATTTTTTGGCAAGGTATTTGTGCTAGCATGTTTTGGTATGAAATAAAATCAAATACAGCTTTGATTCTAAAAATGTGAATGTCCCAATACAATTCTTATATACTGTAGATTTGAACAATGTCATCCCTGCTTTCAGTCCTATTTCAAAGAGATCATAAGCATTATATGCCTGAGAACAGACTGCAGATATATTCGTGGGAAATATGTCTTGGTTTCAGTCTTTTCCCGTCTCTGCATCATGTTTCTCCTGCCATTGTCTACCCAGTTTCTTACCTTTTGTCTATGTCCCACTATCATTGTCTGCTCTGTCCAGCTCCACTTACACTCACTTTTCTCATTCTGTGCAAATAATCAGCCAGCAGAAAAGCCAGCTTTCTGCATTCACTTTTTGCCAGATTGTTGTCAAAGAATTAGTTTCATGTAACTCTCAGCATTTGTTCTTTCTGCTTGTTTTGACCTGTTTACTACCATGGCCACCTGGACCCTGTTTATCTGCAGTTTTTATTCTTGGATTTACCTGTGTAGGGATGCTTGTTTTTTCTAGCTTTCTGGTCAGTAACCTGTTCTTAGCTTCCTACTTTTTCTCATTGACTCTGGTCACTCCCTGGTTTGATTTATCTGTTGGAACTGTTTCCCCTGCCTGCCCATGTCGATATGAACTGTCTGGGCTACTGTGAACTCAGATTAGCCGGCTCCCAACTCTATTTAGTTTGTATGCTCCAAAGACACTCTTATTTATCTTGCCATTATACATACCTGTTTTCATGTTATCTACTTTGTACTTACCCGAGTTAGCCTCATTACCTCCATTTCTGTATTTTCCTGAGTCAGTTACCTTTCCTGTGTTGTTGTGTTCTCTTATTCAGCTGTTTTCCATGTGATATTTACTTGTTTAGTTGGAGGCAGCTATTATACCTACATTTAGACTTCATGTGTTTTCTGTTACACGGGGGGGATTTAAATATACATTTCATTAGTACACTAGGATGACTGTAATGTGGCATGCATTGCTTGACTTAATTTAACTATAAAAGCCTATTTTTTAAAGGTGATTCTGTTTTTGTATGTTTCTTTTATCTTATCCCCCCCAAGCTTCACTTAGTGCACTGGAATGCTGTCAAATATGGAACATTTGAGGAGGCAGCAACAGCTCCTGATGGCCTTGCTGTTCTTGGTATCTTTTTAGAAGTAAGGTGATTTTCAGTTTCTTTTTTCTGTGCCCCTCTTCTTTGTCATTTTCTATTAGTTTTTCACAGCTGAAGCAAAGTCAGAATGAGTGTAGTCCAGCAGTTCTCTGCTCATTCTTAATTTTATTTTCATTTGAGGTTTTGCACCATTAACATCATCTTTGGGTACATACTTGTACATTTAGTTCTTCTTAGCATGGTGCTGAATTACCATTTTGATTTGCATCACAATATAAGTTGCTAAAAAAAATCCTAAAATGGGGAGAGTGGTTGATTGAGAAGCTAGTGGGAAATGTTATCACTCACAAAGCCGTGTATGTGGTATGCCTTAGTTGTGTAAAGCTGAAAATCAAATGCTTACTGTTACAACAGAGAGCAGAAATGGGATTGTCAATAAAATAATTGTAAATACTTGTATTTACAGTAAATTCTCCACCAGTGCTGTGGTGGTATAACCTACATTTTTGATACGTCGGCTTCAACATTAATGAAGACGTGGGATATTTTACCAAGTGTATAAAGCAATGTGGATATTTCCAAAAGTGTACACTGTACTTCATAAATAATCTTACATTAGACAGGTGATGACCACAGATGGCTCAACATGATAACGGATGCTCTGTACATGGTGAAATTTAAGGTGAGTATTATTGCTGATTGTTAGTGGATTTTATTGCATAAAATGTTTATGACCTACTATTGGCATTATTTAAGTGGTATAAAAGTTCCTGTCTGTGTCTTTATTACAGGGCAGTGTCACAGATTTTGAAGGTTTCAACCCCATGTGCCTCCTACCTAGCAGCCTCGACTATTGGACCTACCTGGGATCACTGACCACACCACCTCTATATGAGAGTGTCGTCTGGATCATCCTTAGGGAGCCAATTATGGTGTCTGAAAAGCAGGTTTGTGTTGCAAACATGCTCCTTTGATCACATAGTGTATTTCATCCATCTTGAGGTATGGAGGATACTTATTTTGTTTGTGGTTTCTTTGTAATCTGAGAGCTGTGAAAATAGAAAATTATCTAAAATGTACTGACATTATAGTGATGTTCAGAAGGCCAGGCTCCATTGGTGTTGGTGTGGAATATTTACCATAAACTAGATGAATGCCACCCAGCATTGACCCTAATACAGTTACTATATCTTGAATGCAAGCAAGCAGTGAGCCCTCACTGTGCATGCATGTTGATCTGTAACTATTCCTCCCATCTCGATGTAATTTGTAAAGTGTAGTTTTTTTTATATATATAAAAAACAAAAAAACCCTGAAATTACTTTTTCAGCTTTTGACACTCAGTAGTTTGGAGACAGAACTGGCATGTTTTAGCCAGTGGAACTCAGCTCTGATGCTGCAGCTGATCAGCCAGGTGTGACCATTTTTCCTGGCCTGCATAGTGGTGGGCTATGCACCACTAAGCACCAAGGATCCACATTCAGAATATAACCAATCTTTAACATGCTTGTAGTATCTAGTGTGAAATAAAGGTGCAATCTTTAAAATTTCATTTAAACAAACAAACAAAAAAACGACTTTCTCTCAATGCAGCTGAGCAAGTTTAGAATGCTTCTGCTCACTGAAGAGGAAGAGGATCAGAGGATACACATGGAAAACAACTTCAGACCTCCTCAGCCTCTCAATGGAAGGAAGGTTCGTTCCTCCATTTAATGAGACTTGAAGTCGCAGAAACAATAGCGCATTTAGACAACGGTGAATACATCGTGTATTTTTACCTCATAGTAGCTTGTCCTGAGAATTTGATTTACTTTGTAGAGAAGATGCAATGGCCAGTGATATGCATGCCTCTCTCTGCTGGTCAGTAGAGAGGAGCAGGGGAACAGTTTTTAGGGAAAAATAAAGGGGATGATATAAAGCAATATGACGTTCAGCAAGTTTGTTTGACTATGTGCTCTTTAGTGATATTAATATAAACAGTGCTTTAAAACTTGAATGAAAATTCAAAAGTTGGGTGTGTACTTGTACCTCCATAACTGTTCAAGCAAAACGAGTGTTGCTGAGGTAACAAGCTGCTACATCATCTGCCAGCAAGCTCTTGTAAAGTGCTATTATATTGAAATGGTAAGTCGTTTGACTAGTACAGTTCGTTCCTGTCTGCATAATAGCGTCTTTCATAGCTTCTTTGCTGACTCACCGACATCAAGCATCATTTGATTCCCTGATGATCCAACATTTTATTGGTGGATTCCCACTCCTTGTGGCCATAGATCCTTTGTGGTCCAACAATCCCAACTGGAGGCGGGATTGGATTAGTGCTGTGTTTGCTTTAAGTGGTCTGTTAGACTATGACAAAAGGAATTAAAGTCTCAGGTTCTCTTCTGAGATATTAACCCCTATTAAATTACAGTTTATCCTGCCTGAGGTGTCACATTTCCTGGCCAAGTGTTTCTGCTGTCCCGGAGGTAATGTGCACTGTTATTTACTGCTCACCTCTGAAACTGCACTTTAATATTTACATTGGCACACTCCAGCACGTACATGTAAATACCTGAAAGAAGCCCCGGTGTCTCACTTGAATGAGTTATGCCAGCTTTGTGTCATTCTGATTCGCACTTAAATAGCCTTGGGTTTTGCTTTTGTTGAGGTATGGCAGGGATAAAATTTGTTTCCATACAACAAAATGCACACACAAAGAATAGCACTTGATTTAATATTATATGTTCATGTGAAGTAACATTTATATCTTACTTGTGGATACCAGGTACTGAACCTTTGTGTTTCTGAAGGAGGCATCATTCAGGCAAATGTTTAAACTCTGACTCATAAAAGAAGTACATGGCAGTACTGGGTTCAAGGTAATTAGTAACCGAATTGTAACCTGGAGGCGCAAGGGACAGAGGGAAGCAACCTGGACTGTGATCACACTCAGCTGGTAAATAACTTGAGTTTTATTTGGTGCTTAAACTCGATTGCCTGTGGTTAATACTGCCAATAAACTAAAATTGTGGTTTTAATGTGGCGGGAGGTCCTTACACCTGTTTGCTCCTATACATGTGCTTCTGTTTTTGTTTCTTTTCTGATCTGGCAAATGAAGAATTACCTTCTATATAATAAAGTATTGTAAATATTCTAATGATTCTGAAAATGTTTTTATTCACACTGGATTTTAGATAAGGACATTTTTAAATTGGGTGCAAATGTACAGCATTTATTGAACTTAATGGTTTGGGCCTGATCAATGTTGAAAGTCAGATTATGGTGTATAAAGAAAAGTTAGTACATACTAAACTACAAGCAGTAATTTTTGTTTTGTTTGTTTAAGCATTGGAATTGTTTTGAATCAATTAATTCAAACCTTTTGTCTGCAACATGTGTCTACACACTTTGGCAAGCAAATAAAATGTTTGTTCTTGTACTCATGGTATTTGCAACAAACAGCAAGGCATGACAGAGGCATTGAAAAATAAACAACATTTATTCACAGTTCAAACACATTAGATATGTAAGAAAATTTAGTGTGTTGTATATTGGACTTGTGGTTTTTGCTGTACATGGTGCTCTGTGCTGACATTTTCTTTTCCTTAGACATTTTAATTTCATTTTTATTTTCTTGAATTTACATCTATGCAATGCGTTCAGGTTACAGGTATTCCAGTAGATGGCAGCATCTACTGTCTTTTGTATCACATGTAGTTAGCACTCTAATTAGTCTTGTTTTCAGTAAACCACAGACAGATTACTGTAGAATGGTATATTTCATAGATAATGACTGAAAACAGCAGAGACACCTATTTTACATTTAAAAGGAAAGCTACATTTTTATTTTTAACCATCAATAATACATGACCTTGCCTGTCCTTCCACTAAGTGCTGTTTGACTCGAGCTTATATTTCACAGTCTGGTTTAATTCCCATCTAAATGCTGATGGTTATAGAAAAGTCAGATTTCAGGTTAATGAATAAAGGATGTGTGTGTGTGTGAGAGAGAGAGAGAGAAGTATATTTAACACATATTCTCAAATGATCCTTTCAAAATAGCATCAGCAAGCTTTATTTTGAGCCTGAGAATACCTGAGTAGGCACATCATCCTCGGCTACAATCGATGTCCCATGTTATAAGATATTACACTCAGGTCCCAGAAATAGAGTAAGTCACATATATTTTTAGCATCAGAATATTTACTTGCTTGTTGTGGTGATTTTCCTAGATGCAGCAACATCTGAGCAACTTGTGAAATGCAAAACCTGCAGTACAGACAGACAGCAAAAAAAAGGTCCTGGTCAGACAGAAAAATGAATGACTCCTATGTTTGGTGATATGATTTACTGCATGGAGACTATACTGCATATATACATCTCTCAAAAAATATGGTGTATTTCTTTAGAGAGGCATGTTGAAGTAAATTTATTTGCCATAAACTGCTCTCATGTTCACCCGTAAGAGTAGTTGGAAATATCTTGTGTGTCTTTGAAGGAGCTTTGTCAAGACAGAAAATTGCTCACAATTTCCCACAATGTAAAAATACTATATTGGCAATAATAACCCCACATTCAAATGTTGCTATAAGTTCATAAGTATCAAAATGTACTCAAAATATCAAAAGTTTAAGTACATGATGACTCCTAGCTGTGATTTAATTAGCTAGAGCTTGGATTATTATTAGTAATGCATTATTGTGTAAGCAGCCTTGTACTCATTGCAGGAGCAGCATTGCCTACTGTAGATTAGCCAGGGGAAGTGCACTGTATTTTATAAGTTCACATATATGTGTGTACATATATATATATATATATATATGTATGTGTGTGTGTGTGTGTGTGTGTGTGTGTGTGAGCTTGAGCAACATTAAGGACTAAAAATATGATTATTTTGGTCTCTGCTGCATTGATTTTGACCATCCTGTTTTTAATTTGTCTTGCAACCCTCCTAACATAATGGAGGTGCAACACTAAATTGCTTTAAAGCATCTTTAACTCAAGTTTAAGTATATGTTGTAATTTTTGTGCAATATTGAAAAATTGCTTTGATTTGAACTAAACCTAAAATCTTTGACAGTTTCCATGAAGATTCAAAAGCTCCAACCCCATTTGCCATGAAAACCACAATCACTATTTTGTTTAAACCAAACTACTCTATCTGACCTAATCTGGTTGCGTTCATGACACCACAGTCTATACAGACTTAGTCATTGCTTCTGTTTCAGCAGTAAAGTCAAAATGGGGCAGTCTGCTCCTAAAGCATTTAAAGATTCTCAGTATTGTCAAGGATGGCGGCACTATCATGCAATCAGGGGAGCTGACCATGGTGCAGTTACCATGGATACAAACAGTAGGTATAACACAACAGAAATGCTTGGCCAGCTCATATCTCTCCTACTTGTCTATGAGCCAGTGATCCATCGCCATCACCCTGTCAGAAAATAAAACCATACTAAAGACTCCTCTGGTGACACACATGTGTTTCTCTATTTAGCAGTGTGTTATCTATTTTGCACGGACGCTCAGTGAACAGCCCTGTAATCTCCAACTTATTCCATCACCCCACCTGCCTCTCCTGGATGTTGCTGTTAGGCAACAGCTTCAGGGTCCAGTTTAAGGTACAGCCATAACAACAATATACACCTTTTATGGATTGTGTACTGTATACCTTCACCAAACAATAGTACGGTTGTCAGGCACTGCCTGAGTGGAATATAAATTGTATCTTAAGAAAAGATGAGGCTCCCTGTCCTAGGTTTTGGACACACTGTTAGCAGTCTGTCAATTAAGGAAAACAGAGCTTTGCAATCATGGAGGAGAGGTCATGATCTGTAATTCTATATTTGGCTGTCAACTCACAGTATTCAAAATATACCCCTGTGCCACATCACTAAAATGTATAATCTTAATGTAACAAAAGGGAGTACATCTGAGACAACACAAAAATACTCGTGGTTAATGTCTGTCAATGTGTCAACACATCAAGGAAACACACCGCTGGAGTGGGTGACATGTTTTACATAACAAAACACCAGATCTGACCATGTTGCCCAAAATTCTCTGAGCAGGAGTAATTTTGTGAAATTGGCACAAGTCAGAATCAACTGCACATGCGCACGATTCTAGGCGAGCTCTCAGCTTTGCTTAAATTCCACTAGCTCGTCATGCTTGAGTCTGGTGTTTGCTAATGAAGAAATATGTCACCCAGTGCAGCGGTGTGTTTCGCTGTTGTGTATGACCTGCCTTCTCTTCAAGGTTCAAGGATTTTATTGTCAGTTCATCATATGTGCAGGACATACAGAAAATCAAAATACCATTTCTCTCTCACCTGGTATTGGGTGCCATAACATTAAGGAATAAAATAAAATAAAGTAGAATAAAAATAGAATAGAATAAGAACTGGATTGACAATCAGGATAAATCTAAACGGTACAGCCAATAAGCTGTAATTCAAAACCGTGTACAGTCAGTTACAGTAGTGCAAAACAATAATAGGAGATTGTCAGATGTTTCAGCATGCAGACTCATGTTGGTGATGAGGTGCAAATAGCATATGAGGTATACATGGACAGTACAGCAAATGACCAACAGCAGCAGATATCCCAGCAAAAAAAAAAAAAAAAAAAAAAAAGCAGCAGCAGATTTACATATAACATAACAGAAGGTAAAACAGCAGAGATAGTTTTTTTTTTTGTTTCCACAACAGTCAGCAGCAGATTAACCTGTAATCTAACAAAAGGGGGGATGTACTGAGTTTGTGAAAACAGCAGGGGTAGTCTTTTTATATCTTTTTATGTTCTGTGGTGGGTTACGGTCCAGAGGCAGAGGGGGGGAGGTAGTGAGCAATGTTCAACATCCTCACAGCCTGGTGGATGAAGCTGTTTGTAAGTCTGGTGGAGTGGGCCTGAAGACTCTGATACCTTCTCCCTGAAGGCAGGAATCTGAAGTGGGAGTGTGCAGGGTGGGAAGTGTCATCGGCAAAGCTGATGGCTCTGCGGGTGAGGCGGGTGTTGAAGATGTCCGTAAGGGAAGGCAGAGGGATGCCGATGATCTTGCTGGCTGTTCACTATGCGTTGCAGGGTCCCTCTGCAGGAGGCAGAAGTTCTTTTAAATGAACCCAAAATAAATTTAATTTGTTGGATTTGTACTGTAATAGTGATAATGACCAGGAGTGTACTCAGTTTTGTTGTATATTGTACAATAAAGACTTTGATCTATGGACTATTTTTCTGAAAATATCTTTTAGCTTCTTCTAGACTAATTACTTTATATACATAGAGTAAATGTTGCTCGAAGTGCTGATACTCAGTGTGTGAGGTATGACAGTCACACACAGATCTCTGACATCTGATCCTGACACAGTGAGGTTACCCAGAATTGAGCCATGACACATTTTGATTTGCCAGCAGACACTAACATGGTTTTCAGGAAGCTAGACTCAGTTTACTCAGTTACCCTTAAAGCCCCTTGAGTCAGTCCAAGATGCACTGTTTGCACAAGGTGGCTATAGCAACAGTCAGTGCTGCATCAGAGCTTGGTCCACTTTCATATACCTCTGTTTAAAATCAGTGTCAGAAACATTTGGCTTGCTGAGTAGGAATATCAAACTGTCTCCAGGAGACTCGGAGAATCAGAGATTTACATTTGGAGCTCTTTTAATCAAGGTTGAAGAGAGCTGATACAAACCAGCCATCACAGAAGCTTGTTATTACAATGAAGAGTTAGGATGGGCAAGACAGTTTTTTTGCTTTATTTGTGCCATTTCCTTGGCCTGAATTACTGGTAGACCAAGCCATAAAAGAACATTTCTTGTTGATATGATACATTTTAGAAGCATATTTTTGATACTGTTGTATATTTTTAATGGTGTACCATTAATTTGTGACACCATATAAACCGCAGTATTGTGCTGCTCAAATGGGTTCTTCTTTGTTTTGAATGACTGTGGTTTTGTAAACATAATGTTTTTCATAAGTAGTTCTGTGAGGCTGTATTTAAACACCAGTTAAGGTTTGAGCTAAATGCTGACACTGACAATACTAACATGCTTATCTTTAGCATGTTGGTTAATTTTACCCGGTTCACTTCAGCACCTTAGCTGTATTCTTTAACTTGATAATGTTGGATAATGAGTCTTGAACAGAAAGTCATTGCTTTTGCAGGTATCTGGTTAAACACCAAAGTATTGGACAAACTGAGATTTTGACCTGATGATGGGGATTAGATAGTTATAACAAGTCATCCTGAGGGGAACATGAATATGTGTACCATATTTTGGCAATCCATCCAGTAGTTGTCAACACACTCTACTCAAAACTACAAATGCCAACCTTACAGTGGCGGTGGAGGAAAAGTCAGAGGATTACCACCATCTATAAGATGCATCCTGTGGGAACCATAATTAGTTTTTGAACAATTTCAGTCTGGATCAGTAGTGGTCAACTGGGCAACGGTGTGACAGATAGATATTGCAATTCATAGAGCCATGCTGCTAGTATGGCTAAGAGTTCAGGTTTGACTTGCTACAAATGAACTAGCAATGATAAAATCAAACATGTTGGCTGCCTGTATTAGTAGCACTTACAGCTTTATTTATAGTGAAATATAACAAGAAAATCACAATAAATAAACTCAAGTACATAAAGTACTTTTTCCTTGAAGTTCAGAACAAATCATACATTTCATTTCAGTTCAAATGAAGCAAAGTGAATCAAGGATTTATTTAAATTCCACCCCCAAGACAAACGCATTAAAAAGTAATCTGATAACTTAACGGTTCTGACTAGGAAAGACCCATGTGATCATTTCTCAGTCTGGACTCTCTGGATTGTCTCCAAAAATATCATAGGCCTTTGGTCAGTTTGATTCCCGCTGCATCTGTTATCTACTCCAACTCCCACAACGACCACTGCAGACACATTCAAGTCAGAGGGGTCAGTCATGCACCCAGAAGCATCATGTTTCCAAGATCCCTATTCCACAAGACCACCATGTCAAAAATAGTCCCGGTTAGTCTTTTATAAATTGAAGCGTTTCTATAAAAAGCCTTTGGCTGACCAGAAACCTGGGCTAAAGCCACATCACCCTATCTTTAGCTTTATTTATGTCCTGGTGTTGACAGGAGCACTTGCAAAGCTTTCCAGTCACTGTTCAATGGGTCATGTGTGCCAAGCCCTTGTCCCGATGCTGGAAAGCACTGCTGAGTAAAAACGGTAATCAAAGGGCCTACAGTGCCGAACAGCTGCTGAGTTACCGGCTTGATGATTCTCGCCCCTAGATTCTTTCCATCCACTTTGTGTTTACGGAGCTCTCCTCTGATGACAGATAAGCATGTCCATGATTGTAAAACAATGATTGGCATTATTACAACTGCCACATGACAAGAACTATTGTATGACCCCTGTAAAAATAGTAAGATCCTTAACGGTGGCTTTATTTGACTAAGGTATGCTGCATTTTACTGTATTTTGCGTAACATTTTGATTCATTGTATATAAAATGTTCTCAGCGAGAGCTTCTGCCCAGCCATGGGAATAACCTTTTATCCAACATTTCAAAAAAGCAGACAGCATGATAAGGATACTTGGGATCTGTCATGAAAAAAATATGAAAAGAGGAGTAGATGACTGCAGCATAAATACAAAGATGAAATACAGCTGAATAGTGGTTGAGTACAAAGCAATATGCTTTACTTAAAGTGCACTATTATGTGTGGCTCTAAAATGACTGAGAGCAAGGTAGTTAGACGAGTCATTTGGTGTACTTTAATGTCTTTCTTCATTATATTTGAGTAAAAGAAATGCTTTGTGTGTGGGTGTGCATCTGAAGAAGAAAGAATGGATGTATTTGTTGGAACTAAAATTATAGTCAGGCTGACAGGTTGAATTTTTAATATATTTTGTCATTTCAGTGCCTTTATTGTGGCCTTGTGTTGTGTTGTTGACCTGTCTGTGGCATACGTTCCTTCTTACCAAATGCATGCTGGGATAGATTCCAGTTCCCTGTAACCCTGAACAGGACAAGTTCAGGGTTTTATTTAATGTAACAGATTAAAACCTTTATTGTCCCATCGCTCCATCCTTCATACATTCATCTAGTTCCACCTTCTGCAATATACTTATATATACATTTAGATATACACATTCCATACTCTACTGCTGTCATGATAATCATGTATCACTGTAGGATAACATGTTAAGATTTGCAAACTAGCCAGCAGAATAAAAATCCTTGGTAGCTGCAGCACGTTTTAAAGTGATGAACACATCAATGCATCAATAATACATTCAATTCTGAAATGAGATGTCTGCAGCGTGACCATTTTTTACATTTGGTATATTTTGATGCTAATACCTTTGTACTTTTAGTTAGGAAACAATGCAGGGCATTTACATTTAACTGAGTATTCCTACACTGTGGTTTGATTCTTTTAATTAAAAGACCTGAGTCCAACACTACTGTTTCTGAGTAGGTTCTCAGTAGTCAATATGTATACAAATAACTTTGCATTACATCCATGGGTAATAGTGTACTGAATTTGATTGTTTCTATATTTAAAAAGGAGGATGGTAAAAGCTTGAAAAAAAAACCTCTAACTTAGACTTCAGTGAATGAGCTTATGATCTTCCAAGCAACCCACAAGCAAGAAAAATACTATATACTGACAACCCCCCCCCCAAAAAAAACTATCTAAATATGAATGAGTGAAATTGTGATGCAGCATTCTAAGTGCTGGATAAATGTGATTTAAAGTCTAATTCTTATGGGAGATGCAACCTTGTGCACTTTATATTAAAGAAAACACTGAGGACCAGGTCAAAAAGCCTTTGTGACTGCCAGTGGAAAAACTGAGTATGTGACTTCTCCTCCGCAGCCTTTTCTCTTTTTCCTCTCTCCTTCCAACCCTTCTCTCATGTGTTTTGTCAAGAATATTTCAGAGCAGATGCAGAGCACTTCCCACACATGGACAGTAGGTCTCATCCCACTCAAGCTTCAGTTCATGACTGATGGCAGAGGTCACGTTCACACTGAACTGAGATGGTGTAGGTGGACTGTATGTACTGTATGTGTGTTTGCATCTGTGGGTCTAAGCTTGTTAGCCTCTTCTCCCAACTACAGTATTGTTACAGAAAAAGCCTTAGGACTTCCAGACGTGGGGGCAGCCGTGGCTTAACGTGCAAGTGCTTATCGCTCATCTAGTGTCTCTATGAAATTATAATTTGAACCATAAATTGAGATGGTGGTTATCATTTCTATTTATAATTTCTTACCAGACCTTGCATTGCATTGAGTCTGATGAGCGAAATCATGCAAATGTCTGTGTCAAGATGGATATGTGTCAGTGCTCGTAGGTGATGCGTGTGGGATGGGTGAGTCTGAGAGGAATGAATGATTGGAACATTTTCATCTAATTGTTTTGCTGCTAATAGCTTCTGCTTCTGTCACTTATAAGGAGGCTACTGTAGGTCTGTGGATGCTCTGCGGTGGCGTTTCTCTTTAGATATAAAAATATACACTATAAATAAACAGCACTGTGATTGAGCATACATTCTTTAATATCAGATGACTGGAAATTGAACTATATGAACTACACTGATTAAATTAATGTGAATCTGTTTTGTCGACAATTTAAGATCAACTCTAATTCTCAAAATTTCTCAGAATGTGATCAGAAAAAACATCCAGTTCCATGCTAACTGAGAAAGATTCTGATAAAAATGATGATTTAAAAATCAAGAACTCATTGATGTTTATTTTGTTTTGTCACTCTCTTTTCCTCTTTCATGCTTCTCCGGTTCTAGTGCACACTTTATTCACTGCCTCTATGTCACTCTCACATGGCTTTTTCACAGGTGCTACATGGAATATATTACAGCAATAATCAGACCTAATGTGTTTTTCTCATCTGCAGGTTGACTATGTTGTATTTGATGAATTCGTAGCGTAGTGTCAGACAGTCTTCTTTGCTTTCTTGTGTGTATATTCCAGCTCCTTCATAATTCAAATTGTTTATTTCCAGCTTCCTGTTTTGATAATGGAAGGGTGAGTACAGCCTTTGAAATGTTATAAATAGCATGATTCACGCACATACTCTAATATCCATTTCATGTGACAAGCAGTTTAAACTGCTTTCACATTCAGGACATCAAATTTCTGCATTGACTAAATAATAGAAAATAGAAAAGGGGGGTGGCATATTAACATTGCAAGCCATCTTAAAAAAATACTTTTTAAAGCTTTTTAAAAATAGAAATGTGTTAAAAGTCTGTTTTTATTTTACTGGCGCCCAGTGATGGAGGAAGCATTCAGATTCTTTAGTTTAATTTACAAATACCACTGCAGTCCTGCATTCTAAATCTAACAAAATTTCCTTAATGTATCAACTGTAAAGGTCCTTTGTGTCTGTTAACATTTTACTGTATCTTACATTTTGGGGGGTTATTATTATTAGGGCAGATTAAAAGTGAGACTATAGGTTTTGCTAAACAGCAGCCACAGGAGGTAGGTGATTATTTTCATGTAATGCTAAATGCTAAACTGCATACGACATAACTGCAATGTCTGACTCCAGCTGGCGACCTGTGCTGCATGTTGTACCCTCTCTTCAATCCTCATGTTCCCTGTCTGGCTCTACACTGTGAAGTAAAGGTAGAAATGACATAAAATTAATTTGATTATTTAATTTTGTAAGGGGAAGACTGTGTTAATTCTTCTTTTTAAACTTAGTATCATTTTAATCTTGAATAGAAAATCCACAAATAATTTGTACTGAAGTATAGTACTTGAGTAAATGTACTTGTTTACTTTCGGACACTGCTGGAGCAGAGCCGTAGCAAACAGGTTTGACAGCTTCTCATGCCACCAGTGTCAGTGTTATGTGAAACAAGACAGACTTGCAACCTCCTACGATCACAGGTCAACTCCACTGAACCTTGTTTTAAAATTGATGGATCATACAAAGTTTATTTTTCAGCTTTGATGATTCTCTTGCAAAAATAAACACAGTTTGTTAGAACTCCATGTTGAATCTCAAAGTTTCTGTACGATTACCTGTTACAGTTTTGTTACACTATGTGGACAGCTGGAGAACATCACTTATAATGACGCAACACTGGGTTATGTTGCTGTCATGAAGCACCATTCCTGTCAATGAACCAATTTACTGTGCAAATAGAAACAGCCTGTGACCTTTCTCAACTGCCAGTAATTACTGGCAGTTTATATTGGTCAAACATACTGAAAGAGCAAGTTCATTCCCACACTCTGTGGGCCACTTATTGCAGCATTTCTTGAGGTCGTTTCAAATGGTGAATGTGCACATTTCTAATAATTTAGAATTCAGGTTTCCATTAAAACTGGAAGCATACTGCATGTCCTACATGCTTCTTTGCCTTCGTTGATGGGGGTTTTTATTCTGTAGATATTCAAACGAAACCCTGTATGCTCTGAATGCAATTAGTGGTATTAAATAAGATAATAAAAGCTGTTTGCCTCCAGATGAAATGTAATCAAACATACTGAAATCAAAATGCAAATGAGCAGTGTGCATGAATCTGTCCCTAATCTCCACACCTCTGTGCATGGCGATAGGCACAAAATGAACAATGAACTGGTCTCACACAGCCATGTCTTCCTCAGCCCCTGAGTAGATCCCTATCACAACAAATACAAATTGGATTTTGTGTTTGAACTCTCTCAAACTTACACAAGATGCAGATGCTCACACTGATGAAATATGCATTCAATCAGGTCAGTGAATAATTTCTAATATTGAAAAAGAGATTTAGGTAGTCTGTTGTTCTTGTTATTTGACCCTCAGTTGACCTCTGCCTAATGAACATAGGAAATAGACATAGAGAAGCTGAACTGTGGCAGCCTTATTAAATCCACATAGCACAAACTGGTAAGAGGATTTTCAGATTGAAATTGTACAAAGGTGATTTCATTTCTATCTTCAAGTTGATTTGGCACAGGAGATAAGTGTTATTCACTGAGTCAAAACAAAACCACATCCACCTCAGAGATGACTAATTAATGGCATGATGTGTAGCAGTATGTGCCTGCTGGTGTCTGTCTATTACAGGAATTAACATTTTGGGAAATATGTTTATTTGTTTTCTTTACAAGAGTTTTAGGAGAAGATTGATCTCGTCTCTACAGTAACTATGAAGTAGGAGCCAGCAGCTGTTTAGCTGTTTCTTAACAAGTGGAAAGAGTTAACCTGGATCTGTGCAAAGTAACCAGTCTTCCCACCAGCACTTAAAGCTCATTTATTAACATGTTTTATCATGGTCTTGGTTTGCTTAATCCATACAAAAAGCAAGTCTCACTAGAACAATATGACTGCCAAGCAAGTGAAGACTCTGCTCCAGGCAAAAGAAATAGCCTGGCACAAAACCCTGTTATGTAAAACCATGAGGATTATACAAACATGAGCATGAGACTGACATTATCACATTATGTTAGTTTCATATTCCAGGTATGTTAGCAAACTGTTCATAACTTGCTACATTTATCTATTAGATGGCATGTAGTGTAATGTACAGTGGGTTAATCAGCTGCCTGCTGGAACAAAAAAAATGATGCTGTGAGAGTGAACCTGTCCATAAAACCAAAACAATTCAGCTAAAAGACACTAAAAGGTTATGTTGGACTAAGGAGAACTGCAGAGGTGATAGTCGTGCATTATAAGTATACAATTTTGAGTACAGCTCCAGTGTTTCTGTAAGATTAGGTGGTTTTTTTGTGAGTACCTTGGCAGGGGTCGTGTTATGCAGCAAACCTATGATGGAAGACTTCTCAGAAATGACTTGCAGCAGTTCTGACACACAGCAAGCCTTTAACAGCTACAGATGGAGAAACTGTCAAGTCTGGAGCCAAAGTGAAACTACATGATCTTAAAATATCCAAAACAGGGGGAGAAAGGATAAAAAAAAAACACCGGTGACTGAGCAGTGGAAAACCAGCCGGCCACTTGGGGAAAACCAGCCACTGACGTCCCAGAAGGTCCACCCATACTGTACATTGTGAATTATCTCTCATTTCCCAAGCTACTTGAAGTGAATGGAAACCTCATTCCAATTTCTCTCTGTGGCCTTGCGCCCAAAGTCAGTCAGCTGAACCATCTTTGTCCTAGAAAGATTTGTTGGAACACATAAGGGCTAAAGATGGAGGCTCATTACCTCCTAAACTTAAGATTTGACCTCGTGTCACAAGCTAATCCTGTTGCCCTCTGTGCTCCCATTTCCCTCAGAGTCCTCTTCAGTATATTTTTCTTTTACTTGGAGCTATGCTGTGCTTTGATTGGAACAGTTAGCCAGAGACATAAATAGCCTAATATAAATGGGCAGTGGTTGCATAAGCTATCGGGACCATTGTCTCTATAGTTGGTGAGTCATTGCACATTGAAAGTGTCCAGCTGAGGGAGCACTTACTTTACAAGCATTTGTAATAGTCGTTTGTCATCACATTTCTGCTGTTTTGTTTTTCAGTTGAAAAAAGTATTTTCCTCAAAAAAAATTCTTATAGGTCAGTGGCTTTAACTTTCACTTTATTGAAATCCTTAGAGAGAATCATGACACAGGTAATACATAGGGAGGTGGAGACAGGACTAGATCAATGAGTATTTGGTTATATAAGAAAATGAGGCATAAATTACTCACATTCTGCTACCACATCTGGTTTTGAAGCATTTAGAAAGATGTGTTGCTTATGCCAGGCTTCTTTTTATGGATTTGAGTTATGCCTAAATTATTCATCCACACAAAAAACTGATTCAATAACAGGGGAATTCTTTTTTATTAAGCAATGTTATTATTATTTTTTATCAAATGGGCCACGACAAGTGAAAATGAATTCAGCATTCTCTGATATAGTGGTAAACAATCCCAAGGCTCCCCAAGGCTTTTAAGGGGGGATTTAGGATTTAAAACCTGTTAGTGGCAAAGTTGAGCTTATGTTAAAATCACAGTTAAAGGGTTGTTACATTGCACTTAAACAGCATTGACTTTGTAACCTTACAAGACAGAGGAACTGCAAAACCACTAGCATAAACACACAGGTCCAGTCTCACAGTCATCTTATCAAGTTGTTAATGTATTCGCAAACAGTTACATGTTTTATGAACATCTACACACAAGTAATCACAGGGCAGGTAATTGGATGAGTATGCAGCTTCTACAGTATTTAATTTATGAAGCTTTGTCTTATGTGAATGAGAAGTGATTCGTTCACTGGACACTGCAGGTTGAATGTCACGGATCTTCAATTATTGGGCTATTTATAGCAACGCTTTGGTCTGAATATAGCTTTGCTTGCATGTTGGTTCATCTGGGTCAGCAATAATAAAGCCTTTGCAATGACTTGAGCACACAACTAATGCAATTAGAAATGCAGGACAATTTCAGGCAGCCTCATTAGATTAAAAGAGCTTTAGCTTTTAATGTGAAAGATTATAAGTAGCTGCAGAGAGAAAATGAAAGTATTTTATGCAGTGAGTGATAACTGAAAGCTCAGAATGGCTTGTGCTTGGATAGACTGAACAGAACCGCAGAATAGATATGATGTTTTGAAGTTAAATGAAAGCATGATGATTTAATTCTTTTTTGGTGTTAGATTAAATCACATAAATTTTACTTCTGATTTATGTTTTTATAACAATTATTGTGTAGCAATTTATCACAATTTCAAAAGAAATAACATCATAGCTACATGAGCAGTTATATTTAACATAAACGAATAACAGATACATGCATTGTTGACAGGCAAGCAGGGCCAAGAAACAAGCTAACAGGTCTACAGTGATAAAAACGGACACACATAAGACACACATCGAGGACTCACCATACATTAGCCATCTTGACTAATCTAAAATATTTTGTCATAAAATATACAGCAGTTGTAGCCATTTTTGTTCTCTTGATGAATTCACTGCCCTGACAGCAACACTGTTACACTAGTCCAGCTGATCGGGGCAGTAAGCTATGAGCAGGACAGACAATACAGTGTCATTTGAATTAAGCTGAAATCTTCAGGGGAACTCTTTCCTGGTTAGTTTTGCTTGACCGTTTGGGGTTCTGGTAAGACAGTCTGATAAATACAACAATGAGGATAGTTCCTGGAATGTAAAAGATAAAGAATTAATGATGAAATATTCAACAACATCACTGTTATTATTTCTTTATAAAGTATAGTGCAATAGGCACACATGAAGCCAATTGAAAATACATGCACCAGAGCTACAAAATAGTATAAAAAGTGACATTAAAGCTGTTTGCCTCACCCTCTCTACTTACCTATGACCGCAAAGGTGCCAAGCAGAATGCCCACTGCAGACTGAATAGTTGGCATGCCCTGCAACTGCTTGGCAGCCATTTTGCAGTTCCCTCTGACGTTGCAGAAACACACTGTCACTAACAGGAGATGAAAAATGGAAAACAAAAAGAAATCACAGGTTAGGGCCTTTTAACATCACACCGCAGAGTAGTTTTGATGAAATAGGAAATACCACTTACTGAAAAATATGTGCTTTATGTTTAGGAGTGATGTTTACTTTTAGATTCAGGAAGATAATGTAAGTTATAAATACTTTTACTCCAAATAAAAATGCTGCTCTGCTTATATCTAATACAAGATGTATTTAGGGAGTTCATTTTACTTGCCTTTTAATATGATTTCACTTGTTATATATAAAGTGAATTTCATATACAACAAGACAACGCAAAATGTCATTTAAACACATTTCACATGTTAATTTTTTCTAAGATTTACCCCCAAACTGCAAATAGGGAAAACCAAAGGGTAGCGCTCTCATACCCCACTTATCCTCTTAAACCATCTAGTATATCCTGGCCTATAAGAAGTTATGTGTTGTTTTGTGTCATGTATATAGAAAGTCAGCAGGCTATACTGGGCAGAACACAGTCTTTAGAGAGCTGTGTAATCACAAGCCTGGAAAAATCATTTGTAAATCCCCACTGTATCATTAATAAACAAGAACAGAGCTAGGACAAGCTGGCACACAGGGGTTGATGGCTATTGATTGTTCCGACGCTTTTGTCCTATAACCTCACTGTGCTCGATTTAGCTCATCAGCACACATCAGCACTACCTGGCAAGTTTATGAAGGTGCTTCTGGGAGGAGAGCTGCTGTCAGAGATGGTGAAGGGCACTGTGTAGACCTCAGGAGCCAGGTATGGGATGTTTAAGGACAGGTTGGTGTGAGTATCTGAAAGAAAAATTGCATGTTGGTTAAAAGTATGACATAAAAATGTGCGATGCCTGATACCCGTGCTTGTGTTTGGTAAATAAAAAAAACACACAGTATGTACAGAAAAATTCTTTTCATAATTTATGCTCCTAAAAAGGCATCACTTCCCATGCAGCACTACAACTGAGTGCCAGTGCACAACACTATCCAGAAGACAAATTAAAAAAGTCCATTGTTGGCCTTCAAAGGACTGAAACACCACCGAGGGGGATAAATATCTCCGGCTCAACACCAGTCAGTCAGAACTGATGAAGCCTCTTGGATGAGAGGTGAAACGTCTTCGACCTAGAAATCTAGTCCAGTTGATTTTTTCTATGTTTTTTCAGTTCACAAAACTCAAGCAAAAACACATTCATACAGCTGCACAATGCACCGAATGTGAAAGATTGCCGGAGCTGTGTACAGGGTGGCCTGCAGTATGTGGCTCTTAATCTTATCTCTGTAAATCTGTCTAAAATACATGCCTGGCTGCATGACGTAAAAGCCTTTGCCTGCAAAGAGGAGCATTTTATCAAGCTGTTTGAACCCTTATCTGAGAGTCTTGAACTCTATGCTTGCACCTTACCATCATTCCCCTTCATGTTCCATTTGTCAGCCAGGGAAACATGAGCCAAGCAGTACTTCTGAAGAGGCTGTTAATGTAGTTACCCTCCATCTGCATTATTTCACCTCTGTTTTGACAGTTTAGCTGGTTGTATTTGTGACCAGAAAGCTACCTAGAATTATTCTGAAAGACTGATGTGATGCCAACAAGTACTTTTACATTACAGTGCTATTAAATATGTTACAAGCAGACCGGGGGTTCGACAATTCTGTCCTTGCTTTTATGAGCAGCCATTAAGTGTGAATGTACTGTAAGGTGGAATAACAGTGTGCAGCTGAACATGGTATGTAAGAGTCTGTGAAAGACTTGAGATGAATGGTGATGCTTCACACACACGTGTCCACATGCACGTTCGTTTCATAAGAGGTTGTGTCATGCGAACTGTGCTACTCAACCGCAGACATTATACTGGCACAAGTGCACGTTATTGGTACGTTATTGGCTGTGACCGGGTGCAAAACATTTTATGAGATTCTTTTTTTAGCCTCCATTAGCTGGCAGGAACCCAGTGATGACGTCAAAGAAATTACACAGAAGATATAATTACAGCTGGGCTCAATCAATACCAACAGGAACAGGGGAGTGAAAGAGGGAGATAAAAAAAAAACTGAGAGAAGTGGCTGAGCTGTTTGAATGACTTAATGACAGACGTCAATGTAGTAAATTGTTTGCATTAACAAGACTAGCATTTTAGAACAGAAAAAAGGGATAATTACACCTCTCATCCCAGATGGGACTGAAGAAATTATGAGGGTGAAAGTAGAGCTGTACAATTTGCACATGAGGACCAGATCAACCTTCTTCTTTGACTATCTGTACTCATGGATGATATGTTTTGATTCATATAAGTCAAAGTAACTCAGAGCACCACTGTCCAACACTGTGCCCAATTTGGTGTCCACTGGCTGCATCTAAATCCATTTATCTCTAATCTCACATTGCATGGCATTCTAGCTGAATGACGTCAACCTAACTTAAATCTTTTTTTAATGTATAGCTTATTCAGAAACTAGTTGATTCTTAGCAAAGCAAACTAGTAAGAGGACCAAGACACAACATTCACATATCACAACTTGTTGTGTTCTATTGTGTGATGAACAAATGTAAATCAACTTCAGTTGCCAGCTTTGGTTAGTAGATAAGGGTTGATTTGGGTGATAATTATATGTATTTAGCAGCACGCTGGCTAGCTTTGAGCCCATGCTGGCAGCCAGAATTAGACCATAGTTCTTAGCACTATACTGTAGTAGACAGCAGGAGCAGTAGCAGCTACTAAATCAATGCAGAAATGTAACATCTCCCAACAATGACCTTACTTGCCTCTCCTCTCTTTTCTCCATGAATCATAAGACAAACACTGAATACTATGGTTTGACAGTGTTCGTCCAGTCTGCATTCACCTCACCATTAATAGGCGTTAGCTTCCAATTACGTCGGACCGTGGAATCACTGCGCAGGGAGAAGTTTAGTCGTCCCCCATGCTGTGGCCCATCGCTGTCCCGTGAGGCCAGCACCAGAGCTTGGTCCTCCCAGCGAGGTGTACACAGGTACTTCCAGGAATAGTCTCCGACTAGCACTGGACTGTTGTCATTCACATCTAGGATTTGGACAGTCACCAGTGTAGATGCAGATAAGGAAGAATTTCCTAAGAGGAAAACAGCAGATATGAAAAATATGTACCTCCAAATAAATGTTAGGGTAACTAACATTTCCTCTTAATCATAGGATACCCACAAGTCATAATTGCTTAGATACAAACTATGTTAACACACAGTTTATAGTGACCTATTTTTTGTATGCAAAAAGTAAAAAGGCATCCTAGTTATCAGTTAGTTAGTACAGTGCCTTGCAAAAGTATTCAGCCCCCTTGAACTTTGCGACCTTTTGCCACATTTCAGGCTTCAAACATAAAGATATAAAACTGTAATTTTTTGTGAAGAATCAACAACAAGTGGGACACAATCATGAAGTGGAACGAAATTTATTGGATATTTCAAACTTTTTTAACAAATAAAAAACTGAAAAATTGGGCATGCAAAATTATTCAGCCCCCTTAAGTTAATACTTTGTAGCGCCACCTTTTGCTGCGATTACAGCTGTAAGTCACTTGGGGTATGTCTCTATCAGTTTTGCACATCAAGAGACTGAAATTTTTGCCCATTCCGCCTTGCAAAACAGCTCGAGCTCAGTGAGGTTGGATAGAGAGCGTTTGTGAACAGCAGTTTTCAGTTCTTCCCACAGATTCTCGATTGGATTCAGGTCTGGACTTTGACTTGGCCATTCTAACACCTGGATATGTTTATTTGTGAACCATTCCATTGTAGATTTTGCTTTATGTTTTGGATCATTGTCTTGTTGGAAGACAAATCTCCGTCCCAGTCTCAGGTCTTTTGCAGACTCCATCAGGTTTCCTTCCAGAATGGTCCTGTATTTGGCTCCATCCATCTTCCCATCAATTTGAACCATCTTCCCTGTCC
>NW_018127884.1:2958374-2986217 GCF_001952655.1 Monopterus albus | reverse complement strand
TTAACTTAAGGGGGCTGAATAATTTTGCACGCCCAATTTTTCAGTTTTTTTATTTGTTAAAAAAGTTTGAAATATCCAATAAATTTCGTTCCACTTCATGATTGTGTCCCACTTGTTGTTGATTCTTCACAAAAAATTACAGTTTTATATCTTTATGTTTGAAGCCTGAAATGTGGCTAAAGGTCGCAAAGTTCAAGGGGGCCGAATACTTTCGCAAGGCACTGTAATTACCCTTCTCAAACTGAAGTAAACTCTAGCTGTTGTGAAGCAGAGGGACAGAAATCGTGCAGCTTCTAGAGCAGCAACAAACGTTTTCTTCTTGTTTAGGATGTTCTCTGCTCTCTGTTCTCTTGAGCTCACTTTGAAGCAACTTACTCTCCTCTTCTGTGTAGAATGTTTGTATGTACAGAAGTGCATGTGTGTACAGGATGTGCAAAGCAATCTATGAGTTGTGGGATTATAAAAAAAGATCATAAGAAAGGAGAATAAACTGGGACTAATAGCTTTTCACACTAAAGACAATATGAATAGAAATCCATATTATTAATATTTCAAACCTTAAATAGCTCGTTGGTTAATTAATGATTCACTAGAATTGACTATGTGCATAGTCAGTTACCCCTTTACTCCAATAACTGTGTTGTATTCATAATGGTGAAAGAAATCTTACGCCCATCCATGGCGATGACTTTCATGGTGTATGTGCTATTCTCCTCTCGGTCCAAGGCATGTACAGTCTTTAGTTCACCAGAGTATTTCCCTATTGAAAAGTACTTCTTGGTGTCCCCTTGAAGAGAATATCTGCATTAAAAAAATGTGCATTTCTGTAAATTTACAACTCTGATACTTCATGCCTCTGTCTTCCTGAACTGTTGAAGTAGATGATTATTCACATAGCATTCATTAATCCAGAGGTTTACCTGATTGGGTGAGAATCAGGGTCATAACCGCGAATTGTGGCAATAACGCGTCCTGGTTCCTCACCCTCTCTGACGGTAACCTCATAGTGGCTTTGAGACAGGATTGGACCCTCGTTCACATCGTCAACATAAATAGAGACTGTTGCTGTGGATGCAGGTCCATATCGGCCACGTACCAGAGCCACTGGATTCTGAGCGCTGAGTACTAGGATGTACTCGCTGTCACGCTCAAAGTCCAACACCTGTGAAACCATACATATAAACACAGAGGGATGCAGAGAGAAAATATACAATGTCTCTAAAGATTACTGGTGATGTGATCTAAATCACAGTAATAACATCCATAGTTTTGTTGAGCTTGAACATGAATGGAACAAAGTGAATGAATTGTATTAGGGCCAGTTCACCTAAACTGCAGAAAATGTGAGCATGAATGGTATTTTAGTACACACCAAGAACCAGTGACCAGTATTGGGTGCCCAAAGTTCATTGATGTGTGAGGGCAATAAAAAGGCTACCCCTTCTGGTCCAAACTGGCAGAAGAGTTACTGTGGCATGTAAATTTTAAGGATGGTTATGGGAGGATTAGATGTATTATAACACAGAATGCATTAACTGCATTAAGGGTGCCCATGCTAACCATTGTCCACCATCAAAAACAATGGGCACGTGAACATTGGAACTGGGCCTTAGAGCGGCTGGCTACCTGTGCGCCACTTATTTGATACTGTTTTCTCCATTGTTATATACTGCAAAATGTAAGTAAGAAAATATTATTTTTATGTTTTGGGTGAACTGGTTCTTTAATAAATCACTGATATTCAAACATCCCTGTTTCAGCAAATGTAGACCCCCTCAGATTGACAGCAAGTGAAGTAAATTATAGAAAGTACTTGAATTTTTTCAAATTCAATTACATTTTGACAGACGGTCAAACACTCACACAAAGAAAAACAACATGTTACCTTTGCAAGCAGGTCACAACACAGTCCCCTGGGCCCTGAACCTTTATCTCACTTCCAAGAAAATGAATATATGAACCAGACACACTAGTTACAGCGAAATGAGCCAAGTGATTTGTGTCACTAATTTTCCATGATGATGCGCTGTGTAACCACTAACAATAAACAGGCTTGTGTATGCAGGATTCATTGTATGGCTATAAAACATAGCAGAAATATTGCTGAAATTGCAGGCTATTCAACATATAAATACATGAATACATAAATAATAAATACATACATGTAAAATGGTAAAAACAAAAATCAGATACAAACAAAATAAATCTATCCGTTGGCATTAGCATGTTTACTTCTCTATGATGTGCAGTACTGTATGTATTACATTTGGATCCAAATGCAGCAAAACTGGGAGTAGTAGATTTCCATTGATAGAGATTACCTTAATCTTGCCACTAAAAATAGTAACTGTGACCTCTGACTTTGCTTGGAGAATTAAAAACATAGTGGAGTTTCATAGTGGAGCTTTGGAAAGATTAACCACAGTTATTACTGTGCTTCCAGCACAGTCAGTAATTTTGAAGATTTTGCAGATTTTAGAGGCAAAAGAATTCAACTGAAGGTAAAGGAATTGTGTTATTTTATCTAATGTACTAGGTTATATTTGGTTATTTTGATGTCATCTTCTGAGTCATGCCCTGAAGCTTGTATTGTCTGGTTTTGTCCTTTAATGTGTTCTGTCTCCCTATAAAATGGGACATTATTGAGCCAGCATTGCCTGACGTTATGTTGCTCAGGCTGAGTGTGTCCCTGTTTCCAGGGAACAGAAACACACATGCTGGAGGATGCATGAGTACTGCTGTTGAATGCAAGTGACACGTCAAACTCCTCTGTAAGTCTCAATACACCAGAACATGCGCAGTTAGTCTATGTTAGTCAGTCTTCACATGATGGTATTACTATAGTTTTATTCATTCTTTCACTCTAAACTGTAAATCAGAAGGGAAGGTTGCTTTCAAAATGTAATAGGTCACCGATTATTAGTTACCCTGTTAAAAAAATGTATGTAACTGTTGAAATTACTTCATCAAAGCGATGCAACTTATTACTTTTTGATTAGCCTCCTAAAAAATGTTTTAAACTGGGCAATAAACCTGAAAAGTCCTTAACATAAATATAAATCAAGCACAACAGTACTCAACGCTTATTACATAACTGCAGTTACATAATATATTACTCTTGAAAGGTGTAGCCTACTGAACAGGCACCAAGCAGAAGTTAAATACTGTTGAATTTCTAGCACTGAAAAGTGTTCTTGTCCGACAACATGACCACTCGCAGTACAAAGTCAAACAAGAGAACCAATCACAAGCTCAAAGAGTTCAACATTTAACGCACACACCGATGGGGTTATTTGTTCCAATAGCTTTGCTGACCTGCATTGTCCAGAAATTACAAAATTGGGCTTTAAACTGATGACTCATCCATTTAGTTAGTAATAGTGACAATTTAATGTTAAATGATGCATTAACCAGATTAACTGAACTGTCACAAGCTCTGTTCTATTTTTCTTTAACAAAACGATTTTACATATGATGTAATGTCTAATGTCTACAGTTCTTCCATACTGATTAGATTTCCCTCACCTCCCCTTGGTTTGGCAGACATTTACCACATTCGGCAGCCTCTAGCCTGTGTGGTAAACTGTCATTAGTGTTCACACAATCTAATTATTCACTTGGGCTGTGAGCAGTGTGTAATTTCTAATAATGAAATGTGTCTGCCTTCTGGCACTGACCTCACACTGTAGCACGGTGAATTAAATGATTTTCTCAAGGGCATCTTATTCCACTGCAGATTTACTTGTGAGGAATATACGCTTTAATTATTAGAAAAATAAGATAAAAAATAAAAACAACAGTTCCCCTTCTGGTGACACCAAGTTCGTTACAGTGATATCACACAAGGTCAGTAAAAAAGTTTCAAACAGCTGCTCAAAGAGTCAAGAATTTAAAATGTATGAAATCATTTCCTTTTGTGTTAATGTAAAATAATAGAACAAGATCATTTTTTATCTTGTAGAAGTTTTTTCTTTTATTCTACAGGAGTCTGTGCAACTCACACTTGCAGTCACATTTGTCAGCTTGTCTCCTGCCTGGCCTGTTTACAAAGAGCAGATCACCTCATTCCCCCACACATCCCTAAAACACCCTGCTGGATTACAGGAGGCAAGGGCGATGCACCCCAGGGGACAGCAGAGATTATTAGGCTAAAATATCCCATTGTTATCTTTTTTTTGTAGGATGGAGTTATTGATGTATTGTAATATTCTTTTCCAATCTTTCTGTCAGTGACTCAGATGTACACACTGTGGTATTAAAGTGAAGTCCTCATGAAAGCGGGTTGTGTCCTCTGTGCCTGCTGATTTGACAAGGCTGGCTACTGAATGATTGCACAGGCTCTAAGGACAGATACAAGTCATCAGGCCAAACAATTGTCCTTGGTATTAATATTTGTGCCCCTAAGAGGTGAGAGCTCTTTGCTTGTTTGTTTACATTTTTATAACCTACATAGGAAAAAAAATAATTAACATGTCAGTTTATTCTGGATTTGACAGGAATTTCTTCATCTAATCTTGGTATGTAATCAGTAAAGTGAACGGATGAGTGCATAAAGAGGCTGCAGGATGTTTTGTGTTATTCACCTTCAAAAGCACAAGCGAGACCTCATTGGTCTGCTTGTCTGTCACTAATGCAAAGACCTCCTCTTCGTTTCCAGACTCTAAACGGTAGTCCACCTGCCAGCTGTCTCCTCCTCGAACATCTGCATCGCCTGCCAACACAGCTGTTACTGTGGTTCCCACTGGAGTGTCCTCTGGGATGTGAAAGGGTCCATACTGATGGGGAGTAGAGGGATAATGTATGACCAGTGAGCAGAAACCATTCATTTATTGACAAGACACTCATGTAAAATTTCATTTAGGTGTATTATAACGTAATTTCATTTAATGCGCAATTCTTTTATCATAATTTATTTAGAGGTTTACAAACAGTTAGCTCATGTCAAGCCCAGACGATGGGGCACTCCTCAAGAAAAACCACTTCCAAAAAGGAGAAAGAGATTTCATTATCAAGCCAATAAATGTAATCATTGTTTTATTTATAATATATCTTATTGATACTTGCTGTAATTAAATGAATTAAAATATCACATGTTTATTGACAGCAACTGATCAATGATGGATTTTGGGCAGAATACTGAACTTGTATTTTTAGAATTTCTACAATTCTCATAATAATATATCTGAAAATATTTTCCTGAATGTATAAACACACAATTTGTGGAAACGATCTCAACAAATCTAATAGTCAATACAATCACATATGCTGGATGCAGGGCGATTTAGTAAATAAACATATCGTCCTCAGCTGTCTCTGCATTAACAGCTGCATTAAATATTAAAGAATATCATTAAATATTTATGTCAGTAACAGGCAGCTGCATGTTTTGCCAGACAGCTGTTGCAATCTGGTTGCTAATAAAAAGAGATTACTGTGTGTGAATTTTCTGTTGCGACTATATTTGTCTACATGGGAGCATACGTTTGCTCTCCTGGTGTTAGCTGACCTTTATTCACACACCTCTGTGTGTTTAAACAGCCGTCGGCTGACCCCAGCCCTGTCACCACTCGCCTCCCACATCACCCCCTATAGCACTGCTTTCACATCGCCATGGAAAAAGCTGCACTACTCGGGCTTGACCCGCTCAAGAGCATTTTCCACCTCTGCCTTTGTGTGTATGTGTGTGTGTGGGGGGTGTGATTATCTGAGAAAATGTGCACATTTGTTGTAACAGTTTGAAAATGAGCATTCAGAAATGTTTGAAAGACACGTTTGGATGGAGCAAAGACAGAGTACAATGATGACAGATTTTCTATCAAAAATATATATTGTATAATTTTTTTATTAAGTCTGTATTGAACAACACTGTCTCCTGTTATTGGTCTGGAAATTCAGGCCACAGCTTTACAGCCAATTTCAACTGTTAAATTTAAGGGCCATCCCTTCTCTCCTCGCTCAAAATAAAATGTTTCTTCACAGCTCACAATGTCTGTGCAGTCTTTCATTGTCACTTTGCTCTGACAAAAAGCACAGCTAGAGACTGGTTCCCATTATCCCAGCATGATGGCTCTCCCACGTAGCTCCCAGCAAAATGCTTTTTCTCTCTTTTATTATGTGGCACATGTGGGTGGACACGAGGGGATTTTCTGTAACTACCTATCTTTAGCCCTTTCTTCTTTCCTACCAGCAGCTATACCAAAAGGAAGGAAACCATTGTACTATTTTGTGCTGGGCTTGTGACTGCAGTGTTGATGATGCCTTGCTCATCTGGATCACTATAAGATAAAAATAGATATCGGATGTACGTAGCTCCGAAAGATGTTTCATTTTTGTAAATATGTAAAGAAAACCTAAATGAGGATATAATTAAAAATGAAAGTACATCATTTTTGCATTTACATTTGCAGTTAAAGTTGCCTTACATTTAATTAAATGTTAATGTTAATCTGGAATCACTTGCAAAATTAAAATTGTTCCTGTCTGCTAAAGCATTGGAGGTTATAGTACATGTTTTCATTTCCTTTCACCTGTGGCTGACTCAAAATACAGCAGTGAGACTCCTCATTGGAACCAAAAAGGGAGACCAGTGGGGCCTCTCTTCACTGGTTACCAGTGAAGTACAAAACTGATTTTGATGTTCTCTGTGATAAGCTCTTCAGATGGTACCTTTACGTTTATCTTTTACCAATTTTGTTTTTGTGCATTTATGCCTGCATTAGACAGCTGTATATTTCCCTTTAAGTACTCTCTTTTATTGATTCATACCAGTAAGATCCTCAGATGAAGAACCACCTGATGTAGAAATTTCTGTAAATTTGTAATAGCTAAGATGACATTGATTCTTATCCCACTGTGTAGTCATAATGTAGATTTGGCTATAAATAAATGAATGGAAACTAGACTCCAAAGAAAGCTTTATCAGATTAAACTCTAAAAACATTGTCCACTTAGAGTACAAAGAATGGAATAAAACTCCTCCAATAACATGGTGCCATCATTATAAGCCTGAGATTAGAGGGCATATCTAGTTCCCTGCCAGGAAAATTAGATCAGTGACCTGCAGAGCGGATTCACAGCCTATAGTCCAACAGCCACTCGTTATGGTCTGTATGTTCTCTCCATATCACGTCTTGAACAGGACATATGTGCTTGTCTGAACATGTGTGCTTTTACCTCATGCTGGGAGAAGACTGGTGGGTTGTTGTTCTCATCATGTACCGTCACAACCACAGTGCAAGAACTGTTGAGACCTGCCAGGGACATCACAGCTTTGGTTAATGACTCAGAGTCAGACCATTGCACACATAAAGTGAGGGAACAGAAAGTACCTTGCCTTTCTTACACCCTGATCTGTGTCATGCATCTGGCATCATCTGCCTTCCCAGAGGCTAGCGTACATACAGTGCCTTGCGAAAGTATTCGGCCCCCTTGAACTTTGCAACCTTTTGCCACATTTCAGGGAAATTTATTGGATATTTCAAACTTTTTTAACAAATAAAAAACTGAATAATTGGGCGTGCAAAATTATTCAGCCCCTTTACTTTCAGTGCAGCAAACTCTCTCCAGAAGTTCAGTGAGGATCTCTGAATGATCCAATGTTGACCTAAATGGCTAATGATGATAAATAGAATCCACCTGTGTGTAATCAAGTCTCCGTATAAATGCACCTGCACTGTGATAGTCTCAGAGGTCCGTTTAAAGCGCATAGAGCATCATGAAGAACAAGGAACACACCAGGCAGGTCTGAGATACTGTTGTGGAGAAGTTTAAAGCCGGATTTGGATATAAAAAGATTTCCCAAGCTTTAAACATCCCAAGGAGCACTGTGCAAGCGATAATATTGAAATGGAAGGAGTATCAGACCACTGCAAATCTACCAAGACCTGGCCGTCCCTCTAAACTTTCAGCTCATACAAGGAGAAGACTGATCAGAGATGCAGCCAAGAGGCCCATGATCACTCTGGATGAACTGCAGAGATCTACAGCTGAGGTGGGAGACTCTGTCCATAGGACAACAATCAGTCGTATACTGCACAAATCTGGCCTTTATGGAAGAGTGGCAAGAAGAAAGCCATTTCTTAAAGATATCCATAAAAAGTGTTGTTTAAAGTTTGCCACAAGCCACCTGGGAGACACACCAAACATGTGGAAGAAGGTGCTCTGGTCAGATGAAACCAAAGTCGAACTTTTTGGCAACAATGCAAAACGTTATGTTTGGTGTAAAAGCAACACAGCTCATCACCCTGAACACACCATCTCCACTGTCAAACATGGTGGTGGCAGCATCATGGTTTGGGGCTGCTTTTCTTCAGCAGGGACAGGGAAGGTGGTTAAAATTGATGGGAAGATGGATGGAGCCAAATACAGGACCATTCTGGATGGAAACCTGATGGAGTCTGCAAAAGACCTGAGACTGGGATGGAGATTTGTCTTCCAACAAGACAATGATTCAAAACATAAAGCAAAATCTACAATGGAATGGTTCAAAACTAAACATATCCAGGTGTTAGAATGGCCAAGTCAAAGTCCAGACCTGAATCCAATTGAGAATCTGTGGAAAGAACTGAAAACTGCTGTTCACAAATGCTCTCCATCCAACCTCACTGAGCTCGAGCTGTTTTGCAAGGAGGAATGGGCAAAAATTTCAGTCTCTCGATGTGCAAAACTGATAGAGACATACCCCAAGCGACTTACAGCTGTAATCGCAGCAAAAGGTGGCGCTACAAAGTATTAACTTAAGGGGGCTGAATAATATTGCACGCCCAATTTTTCAGTTTTTTATTTGTTAAAAAAGTTTGAAATATCCAATAAATTTCGTTCCACTTCATGATTGTGTCCCACTTGTTGTTGATTCTTCATAAAAAATTACAGTTTTATATCTTTATGTTTGAAGCCTGAAATGTGGCAAAAGGTCGCAAAGTTCAAGGGGGCCGAATACTTTTGCAAGGCACTGTACATCCTCTGTCAACGGAGATACAACGCACTAAATCACAAAGCTAATGCCCTTTTGTATATGACATTAATTATAAAACGTTTTTTAATCACTGATTTCTTTTCTCTCTTCTCTTGCTGTAATTAGCACCTAAGTGTATTATCATTATGACAGCTTGCAGCTTGATTGCCAATGATTTCTTCATTGTGACTGACATTTAATGGACCATGTGACTGTGTGTAGTCTACGCCATCAACAGTTCAATAACATGCATGATGATGGGGAACTGAGCCCTGAAAACTACATTCTAGGGATGCACTACTAACATATGCTCTTCCTAAAATGTGACTGTTCTAATTTGCAGCTCCAAAAGTGAGCCACAGAAACAGCACAGCTACTGTGCATGTCTGCAGTATGTATTTTGTTAGCGTCTTGGACTTGGTTCCTGTTTGTTACTTTAATGTTGAAAGGGTTTCCTGTTTTGTATCATCTCACCTGCCTCAGCTTTAGTCCAGTCCTTGATTACCACTCATTGCCTTCACCTGTTACTCATTGTCTCCTATACTCAAGCTTTTATATTCTCCTCACTTCCTTTGGTTCATCTGCTCACTATAGTCTGCTTGTTCTTGTAGTTCCTGTGGCCCTGTCTTCTGTTTGATTTGCTGCTTTGAAAATCTTGGATTTTTTCCCCCCTTGCCTCACCTATGGACTTTGGACTCACCTGCCATCTTGGATTTTTGGTTTGTTCCTTTGGTTTTGTTAAGCTTACTTTTGTGTGTTTTAGTCCCTGACTGAACTGTTTAGTTGTAGTTTTCTGTAGATGTCTGTTTTGCTTTGTCAGGTTGAGGTCCTTGGTGGTTTTACTTGTCTCTCTGTTTCATATCTCAGTCTGTCTATATTTGGCTCCTCCCCTAGCCCAAACCTGACACTTGTTTTTGTGCATAACAAGTGTAGTGTGAGGAGGCAGGAAAAATAATGTGGGAATAACTTTTAAACTGGGACTCAGACTAGTTTGTCAATTAACTTCTGTAAATCAATAAAAACAATAGCTTTTCTTGTAGTGTATTCCTACTAACAATGTTGTACTTTGACAACAGGAAATGGCAGTATGTTCAAATAGTCAGATATAAAATGGCATTTATGCATTGAGACTTGGCAAAGTTAAAAAAGGAAAAAATTACACTGAGGAAGGAGTACGAGTATTTTGTATCGGTCCTTGGTTACCTTTGGCATCCTCAGCAGTAATGGTGAGGGTGTACTGTGGTGCTGTGCCCTCCATACTGTCTGCTTGGACGGAGATCACACCTGAGTCCCGGTCCACTCTGAACAGGGCACGAGGACTCTCTGGAATTTGTCCAACTAAGCGGTAGAATATCCGCACATTGTCTGTCTTGGGATCATCGTTATCGGCTGCCTGTACTGTCAGGATTTCCGTCCCTGTGAAACGTGTATACCAGTAAAGAAATGCAAATGTACATAATCTGAAAGTCAAATGATCATTTAAGATACTTCAAGTTTTCTCTTGAAATGTTTTTCTTGCTGAATTTCTAATCTTCTACTTTGTTAAATCTCAAACTTTGCAGACTTTCAGTTAGAACTTTTTTGAGTGTCTATAATAGAACCTAGTGTTCTTCTTTCTGCAGTATTCAACAGTAAACTAACAGTAACGAAGAGCAAGGGGGAAGCGGAGTACAAGTTTTCTCATGCATTCCCCTCAGTGAAGCAATTTAGATTAACATTGCCTTGCATTATTCATTTCCCAGAATCAACCGTTTTAAAGCATCAACAAAAAAGCTTTTACTCAGGGACCTGATGTATCAACAGACCATTTGTTTGATTATGGATTGGTGTGACTGTGCTTTCCCTGGTGTTCTGGCAAAAATCCTAATCTACTTTCACAAAATATTTGGCACACTCGGCCCTTTCATCACTACAACCTTCCATCGAGCCAGTGCTTCCTCTACCTTGTGAAACAATATGCCCATTATGGAGTAAACATGACGGGATTATTCATTGTGGTGTTATATGGCCCCTTAATTCACCTATTGTATAATTAGATAAAAAAAAAAAAAGTGTTGGCACTTCATTGAGTATTGAGTTGGCAACATTTTTTTTTAATGAAAACATTGTGAATATTGATACCACAGGATATTATCTTAAGGAAATATTCTACCATAAACTATTTAGGGCAGTATTTTCAGACATGCAAGTGACTCATTTCAACAAGAGTCAAGAGTAACCGTAACACCTAACATTCAAGAATCTGTCAGTTACCTCGAGCAGCTAGTTCCTTGACCACGGTGTGATACTGTGCCTGTGGAAAGGTGGGTCTGTTATCATTGGCATCACCCACCATCACCCTCAGCTCCACAGGCTTGGCAATCTCTCTGCCATCTGGGCGCTCAACCACAATGCTGATGTGAAACTGAAAAGGCAAAAGGAGAAACAATGTTTGCCTCCAGAGTATTGGAGAAGCTGGGCATATCTGACCAGCTAGGCAGGTGTGGTAAATTTATATTGTAATCTCAACTTTAAATCCTATAAACCATATGTCAAATATTTATGTCAAACTCGGACCTGCGGTCCAAATCTGGCGCACGGTGTAAGTATATTTGGCCCGTGAGATAATTTTAAATGTTTATTAGAGCTGGTCCACCAGTATATATCGCATGCACCGCTAATATTGCAAATCCCAGAATGCTTTGCTAGTGCGTTGGAGCATCAATCAAGACCTGCAAGCACCTTCTGTTGACATTAGCAACCTTATGGTACCAGTCACCTGGGGCAAATATAGTCCATTAATCCCAAAAATGGCCAAACGAAAGATGGAAAACAGGAGCTTTCAAGACAGGTGGGAGGAAGATGATCTGTTAATGTAAAGGACAGACCTGTTTGTCTTGTGTGCAGAGCCAAAGTGGCTGTAACGAAAGAATATAACATAAGAAAACACTATAAAATAAAACACCAAGACCAGTACAAGGACCAGGACATGAAGCAGAAGCTCCAGAAGGTAGAGGACATGAAAGGTCTGGTTTCACGGCAGAAAATGTTCACCAAACAATAAGAAACGAATGCCACTGTAGTTTTTTTGGGGTTTTTTTTGTTTTGGAAATATGATTTCTCGTGTGTTTAGAATAGTTTTGCTTGTTCCAAATTCAGTGTTTAAGCAACTTGTTTGTTTCCATATGAAAAAGTTTAGCATATATCTGGAGAGAAGGGAAAACGTTCTGTTTTATTCAATATTTCAATAGTCTGGCCCACAACTTTGTCCCAGTTTTTAATTTTGGCCCACTGTGTATTTGAGTTTGACCCTCCTCCATGACTCTTTTATTCATGTAGTATAGTAGGTAATCAAGTTTCCCTGCAGTAGACTGGGAGACTGTTCAGTGCATGATTTGACATCATTCTGAATTTCTAGCAGGCACTACATTAGTACATTCACAGATTTTTGGAGTGATAAGTATGCACCCAAAATCTTTCAATCACTAGGGATTGCAAAACAGCAAAAGGTTTATGCAGCTTATTTTATGTCCTGAAATTTAAATTTATCCTGTCTTATTTCTGTCAACTAACTACATGCGTTTAACAATCGCATTCAGTGACCTACAGCAGCTCAGTCTGTGTTCTTTGGCCACTTGAACATTGGTGCCAGAATGTACTGCTCACTGAGCCAGTTAAAGCTCTCAGGAACTTGGGTCATGTGCAAAAGTAAATTTCAAACAAATAGACTTCAATATGTAGTCATACCACAAATTATAATCCTTCTCTTAGCCTAAAGTGAGCAAGTTTTAAAATGAAGCCTTTATGGTTATAAGGATATATTTGAGGAACAGAGCTGTGCTTTTCAAGTTGTGGATATCTTCTTTAGTTACCCTTATTCACTATTAAAATAGATTGTGCTGAGTGTTTTGCTTTGTTGCAGTAATAAATACCAGGGCACCATTAATGAAACCATTAAGATCATTAAACTCATCTTCAGATTTTGAATTCCCAGTCTGGCTCCCAGTTGCTGAAGTGAATAAAATCCACTGAAAATGACTAAAAAAAAAAAAAAAAAAAACTAACACAATGTACTCTGTGTACTGTATCACATGTAAAGATTATAAGACAACACATACACACACACATTTCTCGTTACATGTTCAAACGTTTCTTTCAGGAAGGAACGGTATAGCTACAGCCCCAGTGATTTTAACCTAACCATAAACTGATATTTATTATTAGGTGTTGGAGATGTTAAGCTTGCAGATGTACAGACCTGGTCTTGTGTCTCTCTGTCTAGGGGGGCGTTGAGATAAATGACTCCTTCTCTGCTGATCGTGAAGAGCATCTCTGGAAACTCCCCCTCCAGCCCGTAAACTGCCTGGCTTCCACTCCATTTGACCTACAGTACGAAAGCACACACATATACACACAACAACGACTTTGATATCTTGTTTTGTCAACATTATAAAAATAAATTGTAAAGTGGTTTCAATCTGAGTGCAGCACGAGAATTAAAATGCACTGTGCTGCAAACCTAAAAAGCTCTGCAGGTTGTATAAGTACAAAGCCAAGCTATCATTAGTTTACATGATATGGAGTCATCCAAATGTACTGACACTGATGTGGAACAGAGAGCACAGCCAAAACTAACTGTGCAGGCCGAAGGGGATTTTCCACTCTGCTTTACAGCCCTTGACAAATGGACTGAAAAGGCCCCTAGTAGCTATCAGACGGCACCCAACAAGGAGAGGAGCCCAGCTGCAGCACAACTGATGCACACCCAGGACACGTGTGTCTCTTCAGCTCACTGTCACACACTGTTCCCTTGTTTTGGAGATGGCTGCCCAAACGTTATGCTTTTGTATACACAAAGCCACTTCACACAGCTGGCTGCCTGTCCATGTTATGGAGTGTTTCCAGACCTCAGAACTTTAAAGAAATATGTTTAAAGACATGATTAATGATTACTTTATATAAGGTCTGATACAAAACATCTAGTGGATGAAGTCATCCGTTTTGTTGTTTTGCTCCTGTCAGTGTTTGAATTTTCAGAGCACGTTCATGTCTCCTGACACAGTAGTGTCTGTTTGAGCTGCGTCAGGAGTGCCTTGTGTCTGTTTGGGCTTTTAATTAGTACCCAGTTCCTGAATTACAAAAAATTTCAATGTTTTACATTAAACAGAACATGAAATTATGAAACGGTACAATGTCAGAGTTGAAACAATTCGTTGATTAACTGATGAGTCTACAGAAAACAGCCTGCAAACGGTGTGATAATCAGAGCATCATTTCAGTCCATTGTCGAGCAAAAATCCCAAAAGTTTGCAGGTAACAGCTTCTTCCTGTAATAAAATGACTATGTAATTTGTCCCAGCATGTTGTTATGACCAACTGTTACATAGTGATTGTGATAATTTGACCCAAGCAAAGGAGGAAGCCAGATGGTGTAGTATAGGTGTGTTTCCACCAGAAACTTCCTGGTACTTTACATTCCCACGAACTAAAGTCTAAGAATGTTCTCTGGGGTAAAAGCCCCTCGAGTGCGTTAATTGAATTTCCACAGCAGGGTCAAAACCCTGGGAAGTTTAAACAAATTGCTCTAGCGTATCAAAAGCGTGACCATCAGCAGTGGGGTTGTAAAAACACTGGGTGTAAGATTCTGCATGGTATTTGACCAGTCAGCGATGTCCAGCACTGCAGGCCTCACCCCAACAGTTCTTGGACCTCCCCGGACTAGGGACTATTTTTAGGTAGTAGACGTAGAAAAAAATTTAGACCAGTTTTAATGTTAATACATTTTATTGAGATACTGATATCTCGGTATTGAGATAATCAGCATCCAAATCTAACATCTGATATAAATTGGTCTAAAAATTAGTGTGCATTTTGAATGAATGGTAGAACAAAGGTTTTAAAGGAGCTGCCTTGTTTTGGGTTTAAACCTGCAATAACTGCTAGCAGATAAACAAAAATATACTGTATATCATTTGGAGTCACCATTCTGGCCACCTTGCAATTCACATCCTTTTACACCAGGATCTAAACCAACCTCTAAGGGAAATACCTGTATGTGCCATTGTAGCTGCTAAATGCTACATTTTCTTTGCTAAATTTGTCTGATGTTTGGTGCTGGGCTGGTATAGTTGTGTACAACATGTAGATCTGAGCAGAGCTCTCTGTGTGTCACTATATGAGCAATTGTTTGCACATTACTCACTTGATAAATTGTTGACATAAAAGTTTTGATATTACTATCTTTAATGCTGGTATCCACATCACCATGAGATCAGCTCTGATGACTAATATTAGCTGAAGGGCTGTGCTGGTACAAGTGTTATTCCTGATGTTGAATATTGATTACAAGGACGTGATGAAGGTCTAATGGGGCTCAAACTAATCCTGCAACAAAGATGTCATTTAACAGTGAAAACTCGTATTTCAATGCTATTAAGAGCCTCGACTCATTCATTTAAAGGCTCTGAGGCCCCTCATCCACTCCAAAGTCTCAATAGATTGCATTACCAAGTTCAAGCAGTTCTGCTGATTGCATTACAGAATCTTAGTTTTAGGCAGGCAATCAGAAACATGCAACAGATAGCAGACTGAAATTGACATGTATCCCCAGTGACATAAACGTACTGACAGTTGCCTGGATTCCATATTTAAAATTACAGCCTGAGTTTGTTTTAATCTGACTGCTGAATCAATCAAATTTATAACAGCAATCTAAACTTATCTTTATAACAGGTTTTTACACAGAAGAATGATGGCAGAAATACATAATGTACTATGCTAAGCAGCAAACTGATTTCAAAATTCATCAAAATATCATCATCACCGCAAACAATGTCAGCACAAGTAAAAGACAACATTTGTTGCAGTTGAGTGGATGTTGACAGAACTGCTCAATTTATCTGAGACAGCAGGGGAGGTGAGATCCATAGAGTGGGTCTTTGAACATGACTATCTCTGTGTGTCATAACAGTGGTTAGTCCCACCACCCACTGAGCACAGCAATACAGTCACTCAGCGTGGGCAAAATGAGGCTTCCCCCAAAAAAACCATCCATGTTCACTTAATCTAGTTTTGTGTGATTTACAGAAGATTCTACACAGGGTAAAATGGGACAGTGTAAATTAATGGGTTTCATATACTGTAGATTACTGTAGTTCAGTGATGGAACAATATAAGCTTCATTTCTCATTCTTTTAACAAGTTTTTCATTAGAAACTAAAGTGAATACACAGAGGGAATCTGCTCTGTGAAATATTTTCACATAATCCAATTTACATAAAGAAACACAAATGCTATTCATTGATGTTAAAATTAAAATAAATAATCTTTTTAAAGTGACCAAACTATGTATTATAGCATCGGTTTATAAGTATTAAACTGCCTTTCGAAAATATGACCAAAAAAAAAAACAAACTAAAAATCTAATCTGCCTACACTTATGAATCCACACATTTTCAGTGGGTGGAAGAGGCTGTTAGAACAGGAGAAACAAGAGGCTGAGGGCGAGTGTGGGGGAGGTGGGAGAAAACAGGAGGAGGGGGAGGTATTGTAGTGTAGCCATTAGCCACAGTGACTCTCTGAACCTGTGCATTGCATTTACAAGCCTCTTTGAATCAGCCACCTTTGTTTCCAGATGCACTTCTCACCAGTTGATGAATACTTTTTTTTGCCATATGCACATGCTGTACATTTATAACAATGCTCCCAAAGGATAGTTATCCTCATAATGAAAAACTGCCAGTGTGAGTTTTTTTTCCTTCTATGCATTACAAAACCTCTGAGTTATTTGTGAACATGTAGTTGATATGGCTAAAATTTAAACAACCAAAAGTTTAGACAAGAACAGGGACCAACACAGACATAGTGATGTGATTCTTTAAGAAGTTGTGAGGAAATCTTTAAACAGAATTGACATTACAGTGCCGCAATAATGCAGGGCAGTGGTGTTAACGTCTATGAAACTGTAACACCTTCAGAGTTGGTCAGGAATTTAGTAATGACTGGCTCTGAGAGCTTTTTAAGGAATTGCATTCAAATTGTCCATCTGAAAATGTGTCCGTCCTCACAAAATCGCCATGGTTACTGTTGTAGTTTTCTTCTTTATTATGTAAGGCTGCAACTGAATAATAATTCCTTTCTTAACTGCTCTGGCCAATTATTTTCTCTGTGGCTTACTTATTAAATTGGCATATGAAATGCTGGAAAATAAAGAACAATATTCATCACACTTTCCCACAGTCCAAGATGATGTTTCCAGATATGTTTTTTTTTACAACTCAGAGTTTCAAACCTAAATCTGTTCAATGATATAAAACAGAAAATCAGCAAACAGCGAATCCATGTGTGACATGCTTGCTTGAAAGATGACTTTAAATTACTGACTGATTATCAAATTAGCTGCAGATTATTTTTTATTAAATTTTTAAAATAATTTTTTTAATAGATCAGTGAATAAATTAGATATTAAGTAGACACACGTATGCCCAAAATTTAAACAAAGTAATATGTTGTACAATATGTGAAGTGTGTTTTAGAGTGGATTTTGCCATTAAGCTCCTAAGTTTCCATCACTATGAGCGGCATGCTCATAGTGATGGAAGTGTTTGGTGGGTGTGTGATTATGGGAGTTAAAGTGACTCAGTCAGGAGGTAGCCTGAAAGGATCCATGGCATTTCAACAGCATCAATAATTTATTATTTGGTCGCATAGGAGGACCCAAGAGGCACTAAAAAGAGCAACTGGCAATGTGATGCCACTTTACTCAGTCCAGGCTTTTGACAGACTTTTATTGTAACATGATATAACAGTTGGAACTGCATTAACAATAAAATCAACTTTTACCCCACGCTGTTTGCATGATTTATGATAAAAATTAAAATAAAAGTGGTTTTAATGATGGTGAAAGTACATGTTTAAGTGTTTCAGAGTGAATACATGTTCACTGAGGTCTTGCTGCTTCACCTGTGATATAGGGATGGGGTAGGGGCCTGGAAGGTTCTCCTGAAGTCGTACAGGGTCAGGTGAAGCCCAGGTGTTTCCAGTCACCTCAACAGTAACGATGCCGGTGGTGAAGAAAGCGTTCGCCTTTCCAGCCATGTCCTTCACCATCACTGAGAGCTTATAGCGGCCACACATCTCTGGGTCCAGAGCAGGGGCTCCTGTTGATTGCAATGGGATGGATACCAGAACATTTTGTGTCACAATTATTCTTTCAGCTTAATTTCAGTACTAACCTCTTTTACAAAGACACCTAAAGAATATATTGTGCTATTTTTGATAACATAATTTTGTATGCATTCATACAGCATCATGTCAGAATCATAGTGTAATCAAGTGTTAAATGTAACATGTCCATAGTTTTCTTAGCCATTTGAGCAGTGTTTTCAACAGGGAATTTTCAATGTCAGATAAATAATAATAATAATAAACCACTCCAGTATAAAGGTAATCATAATCACCAGTTACAGTTGGCTGGTTGAAGCCAGAAACATATAAACATATAAAATCAAGATGGTATTTTTGTTGCTACTATAAAGTTGTATAGAAACCAGCAACAGATTGTGCGGCTGGAAGAGACTGGCAAGCGTGATAGTCATCTCGCTCCTGCCAAGCCATAACAAAGAGCAATACCAGAGCCACAGAAATAGCACCAGCACAAATGAGTTTACTGTGTGTGTGTGTGTGTGTGTGTTCTTGTACTTGCTATATAGAGAGGACATTTTTGTAGATTGAGGACATTTTGGCTGGTTCTCACTTTCTGAGACTTAACGCGGTCAGGGTTATAATTAGGTTTTGGGTTTTGGTTAGGTGTTAGGCATTTAGTTCTGATGGTTAAGGTTAGGGTAAACAAGTTTGGGAAAGCAATATGTCAATGAGTGTCCTCACAAAAACAGAAGAACAAGTATGTGTGTGTGTGTGTGTGTGTGGCTCCCGGTATTACCCATGTTGTGGGGGTGTAAATCTGTTTACACAGTCACACTGTGGGGCCTTGATGTCCTTATGGGCACAAAAAGCAAGTCCCCTAAATGTAAATCATTACATCTTAGAGTGTTGACTTGGATTAACGTTACAGTGAGGTTAATGTAAGGTTGAACAAGTAGTGGTTATGGTTAAGGTTGGGGTACGTCTCCAGAAAATGTATGCAAATTAATGTAATGTCCTCTGAAGTGATGAAAACACAACATGTGTCTGTCTGTATGTGCTTCCTTACATTTGAAAAATAAACTTAACTCTGTGGTCTCTGGTAGACACTGTAAATTACTGTGTGAAATGGCAACACTCATTTTAAGTGTTCTGAAAATATCTTTCATCTATGCATTTCTAAATCACATACTGCATCTTGTCACTTACTGGCTAATATCAATATAGCTACAAAATTCTAACAGATGGTGTTATTTATTATTTTTGTTAGTGAAAATGGATTGATGGATGTGAAACTATGACTAATGGTTTCATAACTAAGTGGCTTGTGCACACACTGCTAACATGCAACTAAAAAACAAGAATGCATTCAAAATACAACAACTTCCCTTCAGGGACAAACAAACAGAAACGTTAACTGATTCTGTCCCTATAGTCAGTAGTTGGGACTGACCTTCCTCAGTGAGAGAAACCTCCCCAGTGATGGAGTCAATGAAGAACATTTGGCTCGAGGGAATCCTGGGTTTCTGTTCCATGAGGCTGAACCTCAGCTCGGCATGGGCGGTGTCGCGGTCATCACGATCCTGTGCCTCCACCTGCATGAACGGGATCCCTGAGAGACACAGTTGGAGCAGAACCACAGAGTTACCTATTATATTACAGACATCTCACCTCTCTGTAAACTCAAGGCTCATTACATGTTTGTGTTTACACAGAAGAGAATAGAACATGGGTAAGTAATCAGTAGGTATAATACCAAAGACATATAACTATGTTGGATTTGTTTATAAGTAAAGTATATTGGTACTGTACTCAAGTTACAAAATGCCTGAACTACGCACACAACAACATGATACACAATAATGTCAGCCATTATTAAGAAGTTAGAGATACAGCATCAGTTTTCATGTTTTACAGTCAGTGGTTATATTGTCCATCTCCTCCAAAAACGGAGGACATTAATTAATTCTAGTGTATCTAGGGTATTGTACCTGAGTCGATGTGATTGCTAGATCTTTGCAAAAGTCTTTTTTTTGTTTAATAAAATGTAACTGAACCAGTTTTCCATGTCACATTCTAATATAAATGAGGTTAAGGGGAAATTGTAGATTCTACTTATACATTATCCATGTTTTCCACTGTTTGGGCAAAACTGAATGGGTATTTGTGTTTCCCGTAACAGGACTGACAAATGTGAATCAGACTGAATTTGGCTGTGCAACATGGTGACATCAGAGCTCAACCTTTGAGAAGCCCAAGCTGCACACTGCCTCTCATGCTCTCCTCTATGAAAGTGGGTACGTTGTCGTTCTTGTCGATGACACACACTTCGACAGTGAAGCTCTGACGATTCACTGAGGTTCTGAAGGACATCTGCAGTACAAACACAAACACATCTTGTAAGTATATATAAATAACACTCTGGAACTGGCACCTCACCTTCCCATACAAATTTAATACCAAGCAAAAAAGTAATTGTTTCTTTCAATATCACTGAACATGACTAAATCACATAAATCTCATATGATGAATAAATAGGAATAAAAACTATTGCAATTAGATTTGCTATGTGGATTTGCTGCATCTTGAGTGAATGAATGTGTGACCTCTAGCTATATCATACCACTGCTATATGATATGATATGCTACCTGCAGAGAGTAGGATGGCTGTTTTTCTCTGTCCAGTGGTTGTAGAGCATAAAGAAACTGAGCATCGACTCCAAATATCCCCTCATCATCCCCAGTTACCACCAGGTCACTGTAATTACCTGGCAGGCTATGAAGCTGCACAGAACAGAATAAATAGCATTAGTTTGTGTTTCTGTTCAGAAGCAAGCTATATGCACAAATAGTAAAGTGTAAGAGGACTGGCCAGAAAGGCTAGCAGCAGGCATCAGTGATCTGATTTGAAAACAATTCTTTAAAAAGTGACAAATTATAGTATATGAAGAACGATTAAAAGTACTGTATGTGTTGCCAAAGCTATAGGGTTTGTTCCTCTGGTTCATATGCCTCTGTTGTTGTCTAAAATCTATTAAAAACGCACCAGTGAGCCATTGCACTGGATGATTAGCTAATTACCATGAACATGGCCACTGTGCTGCACTTTGAGGTGACTACAGCTCGTACACATAAACCATTCTGCTGCTATAAATAGGTGGCAGAATCCTAAATGAGTATTAATCCGCTGCTGAAAATAGTCCTCAGCAAATACACAGTTTACTGCTGGTTTGAATTGTGTTTGCTAAAATCTACAGTGCCCAGCTGTTTTAGGGAATTACTAAGTGGTTTATAATTTGAGCTATAAAGTTATGACTTCTTTTTATAGGGTTGTGTCTTCAGTAGGAATAATTGGTCTTAAAATAAAATGTATAATTTGTTTTTGCCAGCATCCTACCATTCAACTTGTCTGATGACCAAATTACTTTAACAATCATACATCTTGCAACAACTTCCAGGAAGACTCAGGTACAAGGTTCAGTCTGAATTCTCTAAACCTTAAAGCAAAAAATACCTCAGGATTCACCCATTTTAAAATAGTTACATTCAGAGCCAGATGAACGGAGTCTTGTGAAGAGCTGTTACCTTGAACAAATCTGAAGCAATTATTATGCTGTTTCCTTTTATAACACAAACTGGGGTTATTATCCAACTCCTCCATTCTGTCCATTAGCACGCTATGTGTTAATGACCCTCAGTCAAGACTTAAAATATAACTGCTTCATATGAAATGACATCACAATATAACCAGTTAAAGTGCTAGATACTTTTGCTGCTGCACAATCCAGAGGATGTCTGAGTGACATGTATGAATAAAGTGCCACCCAGCTGTGCTGAATGCAGAGGCTGGGACTGACGCCTGAAAAGCATTGTGAACACTCCAATTATAGTCTAGTGATGACGGCAGCATGCTCATACATCTTCAACCTTGTGTGCAGATGGAAGAGGAAAATAGAGATTTTCAATTGCACTACCATTCTGTGATTCTATCTTATAGTCTGCCTTCATTTTCTGCCTAAAGATCAGTGACGGTCTTTTCACCAAAATCAACAGGATCAGAAGGCTAGATAGAGATGTTTTCATGTACCTGGTTTAATCATGAGGAAATGTAGCAACTTAGTGTTGCCTTAATCTTATTAGGTACTGTATAAAAAGATCACTCTCATGTGCAGAATGTTAAACCTTTCCAACAGTTATTGATGCTGAGTTGCTATAGGCTGAGTTACGATCTGAAATTGCTATAATTATGAATATGACATATGAGAATAAAACATTTCTACCCAAGATTAAATGTTTTGCAGATGTTTCCACAGAGATGTATATGCTTTTATCTCTGACTATATTTGGAGAAGAAAAAAAAAAGCTAAGATTGTACAATTGGGGGATTAAAGATCTAATTTCTTATTAGAAGGCCATGAAGAATAACTTAAATCTGGTGAATTCTAGTTGATTTAAAAGCCTTACCTTGGCTAGATACCATGGGAAAATGCCATCATAATTTTCAGGGACACCAATTTTAACAATTGCCCCAGAGGATGGTGCAAATATGTAAAATATCACAAGCTGCAAAACAAAATTCAAGGGTCTTAGTGATGTTGATCATGCAGAAATGTTCTTATAAATGAAAGTATAATAGAGTAATTTAAAAAAAAACATATCTTACTATGAGAGCCATGAAGAGCATTGCTGTAGCTCCTCGGTCATGTGTCCCTGAACCTGTGGCATATTCACAGCATTTCAAACCACGTTGCCACAAATCAACAGTCAGCATGCTTTCTGTCTCGTTACTGATCCACCACCATGGAATTCTTTTATATGCCAAGATTTCATCATTTTTACATGTGCAACAGCCTGAGCTTAAATGCATAATCTGAACTCGCACTACAGTCACTAGTACAGAAGACTGATAGAATCGCATTTGAGTAGGAAGTAAAACTTGTGTTTTTTACTATCATGTTGGATGCCAAGAATTCATTCCATTTGATTTGAGTGTCAGACATCTTTTAGATAGAGCAGTTTGTTTGTTTGTTTACCACTATCAAATCACAGGCTATAGTGCATTGTACAAGTAACAGTGGTGTCTGGCATTTCCCCTTTCACTCCAATTCAAACCTCTAAAGTATAACAACAACCTTTGAAGATACTGTAGCTTAACAACAGCAGATAACAGTGATAAAGATAGCTAAAACTGCTGTCGGGTATAGTAAAATCAGTTCTAGTAAATTATACTGCCATATATAACAAAAACCTTTCTATCTTACCTTCTCCAAATGATGCATGTGCTCCCTCTGAGAGGTGTGAGAGGTGTTCAAATTAGGTGGAAAAACAGTGTTCTTGTACTCTTGGTGGATTAATGGTTAACACCTTCAGATAAAAATGCTTAACTACCTTCTTTCCTTTCTGTAAAACCAATGGCCAGTGAGGTTCCATTCCACTGATACAATCAAATGAATATTCATGGAGATGCAAATTGCCTAAACATCTACTTCTTTCTTGTTGCATCATGCTAGATACTTTGCTGTAGGAATAACAGAGAAGACTTTGTCATTTGATTTGATCTTTTATTGAAAAAAGAAACTCAATGTAAACAAAGAATTTTCAAATAATGCCAAGATACACAAGACTAATATAACTTATTGCTTTACTCATACATTCACAACCTGAATTCAGTGTAGTCTTTAGTAATTTGGCCAAGGCACGAACCTGCGTACCACATTTCAAGTAAATATGACTCCAGATGGCCTAGTATTGTGATCCTTTACCATATCTTCTAGGATAATGAGATGTATGTATATAAGCATCATTCATGTTATAGTATATACATCAATCCCCTCCAGTATAGGAGCACAACAATAACCCAACAGCAAGGCAATCTTTTCAACTCAATAGACATAACAAGCCTTTGTGGATTTTCCATACGTACTGATTATGACAGCGATATGTTTTAAGGCAGACAAAAAATAAAATAAAATAAATGTTTGCCAAGCTTCATGCAGGTTATCACCGTTAACAAGATATGACTTGAATAATGTCAGTCATTTTATTAATTAAGTCCTCTGCTTTTGGTTGGTGTCTAAAAAATTAAAATATATTTCTGTACAGCTCTATTAGTCCTTTAGGGTTAGTGTTAAAACACACACACAGCATCTGGTCTTCAGAGGCCAAAGAAAAAAATGTTTGTCTGTCCCATTTGTTCCTCAAAGAACAGTTAGGTCATGGCAGGACTTTGACTTCTGCCTGAAAGCCATCTTCTTGTTCTTGCGTGCAACCATGCGGCCCAGAAACCGCTTGGCCTTCTTGCTGATGCTCTCTCTACGTCTGCAGTTGGCCATGCGCCGAGCATTTTCCTCCTTGCTGTCTTTCCTCAAGCGGATCTGTCTTACTATTCCCTCGAATAGGTCATGCACATTGTGATGAAGGGATGCAGATGTCTCAATGAACTTGCAGTCGAATACAACTGCACAGGCACTTCCCTCTGCAACACAGAAAATATGGAGAAAAGAAGAACATTAGAACTGTGAGGAGGTGTACATTTGAGACAGCATTAAGGTAGAAGCTCAAGTAGATTTAGGCTGACAACAGTAAATAATAACAGCTAAAACACTGGCAGATAGCTTTCATTTGCAATTCAACCTGACCAGACAAGTGAGGAACATGCCCTGACCCCACCACAGCCAGTCAAGCCCAAATAGCTTTGATAGACTTGATCATGAAAAGATACCTTTTAAGCTTTAAATAATAAATATCAATTTTTAAACAACCAAAAGTTGCATTAAAACCCACTTCCCCTGACCTAAAAATGTGTCCTGGCTTTCATCATACAATTGTTGCACTTTTTAGGCTCAAAGGTAAGTTAATTATAATGATTTACCATCTACAGACACCTCTCTGGACCGCACTAGGTCACTCTTGTTGCCAACAAGGATTATGGGAATGTTCTCTGACTGCCTGGCCCGGCGCAGCTGGATACGCAGCTCTGACGCCTTCTCGAAGCTTGATTTGTCCGTCACTGAATACACAATGATGTAGGCGTCTCCCATCCTCATGCACTGTTCCTTCAGCCACTGGCTGTTGTCCTTCAGGAAAGAGATACCAGGTTTAGCATCACACATCTCTTCACTACATACATACTAATATAATATCACTGAATCAATGTAACTGGACAAACATTGCATGAATTATATATAACTCACCTGTTCCCAGATGTCATACAACAGAATGAATGCCTCTTCTTCATCCACCATGATAGATCTGTCGTAAGTGTTTCCTGAGAGGTGGGGAACAAATATTATGTTACACACTGTCAGAGAGGAATAGAGCATCTCTTATGCAAACAGTTGTGTTTATTGTCAGTATTATATTAATTGATTTTAGCACATTTATTTTTGTGTGTGTACACTGAAGCAAAAAGTGGATCACAGTTTCTGATCAAGCCAATTTGGCCTTTTGATTTTTCACTTCACATTATTCTACTGGACATATTTTTGACAGCTGTACTAGAGAGGAGGTAGTTCTTTAAGGTACCTGGAAATAGGAAAAATAAGAACCTGTTTGATTCTAATCCATCAGGTAAACTTCATCACCATCCTCATAGAGAAACATAATTGTGAATCAGGGCTTTTAAGGCAGTGGATTTTATGTTATAGTTCACATTATGTTCATAAATCTTATAGGCTTGAGTGGTTTGGTATCTTTTAAAAGGTTTAGGGTTAGAACATTAATAGTCTCAAATGTTTTGATGCTTAATAGCTCAGTAATGGGTGTGTATGGGCTGTTAGCTGTGATGACTCATCCTCAGTATTACTATTTACCTGCTTCATCGTAGTCATGACCAGCATCCTCAAGCCCTCCAAAAACGCGAGCCAGGCTGGACTTCCCGACACCGTGCTCACCGAGGAGAACCACCTTGTACACCTGGGACTCTGCTTCGCTGCCGGTGGAGATCACGGAGTCGGACGAGTCAGAGGCGCAGCTGCCCCGGTGCTGCTCGTTCGGAGAGTAGGACGTGCAGCGCAGGAGGTTGGACAGCTCGTCGGTTTGTCCTGTTTGTGGCATGGTGGTGAGCAGGTCCCGGTCGTCCACTGGCATACTTCTCCTGTGTAGATTTGGTACATTCATAGGGAACGGCATGCTTCCTCTCCTCTTATCCATGTTCCGTAGTTTGTCACCCTTGTTCAAAGTCATTGTGCTTATACCGACGATCTGTGGATAGATGTGCCACGCGTAAATTTGTGATCTTATGTATTTTAAATTAGCTGACAATGTAAAAGTCTGCAAGGGAGGATAATGGCACAGTCTTTATACACAATATATGTATCATTGCAAGTCAAGTTGTAAAATTCTATTAGGTAAAGCAAATATCAAATCTAACAGTTTTCTCCTGAAATGTCGCCCTGACCTGACCACGTTTTTTTCCCGACTCAACATAAAAACGCAAAACAAAACTAAAGCTGAAAATGTCTCACCAGTATTTAAGACACTTACTCGGTGATGGCAATTAAATCCAACGAGGGCAATCCAATAATCCGTGAAGTGGTGGTAAGCGAATAAACACTTTGCCTTGTGTCTTGTAACAGTCGCTGCTCTGCTTATTTATATAGCGCTAGGAGTGACGTCGACAGGGATTCGCCCCAGAGAATCACGTATCCACTTATTATAGTGGTGCGTAAGGGTAACATCATACAGAGGAGGGGGTGTATGACTGGAAGAGCTGAGGAATCTCCCTTCCGCTTCGCCAAATGGAGCTCACTTCTGAGGGGGCAGCCAGAGATGAATCTTTGAAGAGGGAAAGCCCACTTAAAGTTAGAGTGATATAAATATTTCATATTAATTTAGACTAAATTTAGAGATGGTGGGAGGATATTCTCATGACACGAGATGCTGAAGTGTATTACGCTGCATTGAATCGACCTGGCGCCATGATGGGAATATGATGGCTTGTCTTACCTAAAGTTGGCTCATCATGTTTGAGCTTCATGGTAATTTTGATGAGAGGAGGTTGAACATGGACATGTTTAATTATAACAAACAAAAACGTTTATTGATTCTCTCAGCTCTGTAGGCTCACTCATAAATTCATTTTTGTGCATGTATGCAATACGTAATTCCTTTCAACATCTGACAGGTCTGACCTATATATAACCAATAATGTTTGGTTTATTGATTCATGCCTTAGTGGATAATGCAAAGTTCGCCCAGTTTAATTTTATCTTGGCCATGCAACACATTAATAGAGGCAAATCTTCAGGTCGGTTTTCTTTAGGCCTTTTTAAAGTTAGCATGTGTTTTTCTGTTTAACCTTGTGTCCAGCATATTTAACTTTTTTTCGCACACAGTGTGGCCCACAACACTGGGACGTGCTATAGAGACTGGATTTAATTTCCCATCTTATATCATCGCCTCTGCATAGTGTGCTCCTGCCCCCTTGTGGCTCATGTGTTACAGTGGAACCTACTGAACTCACTGAGTAGGACGCATCCAACATTATAATATAGTTTCAGCTTTGGGAATTATGAATAAATAATAATAAAAATAAAACAGGTAAATGCAAAATTTATGTTAGCATTTTTTTCAAACCCAGCTTATCACAGTAAACATTTATCTCAGTAGAATTCAGATTTTATTCATTTCATTTTGTTTGTTTGTTTTTGGAAGCATTTATTATTCCTTTGAGATAATGTCATGCTGCACTCCCGACTTCCTGTTGGAGGCTCTTATTTCTTATTTGAAAGAAACTTCTGGGTTTTTACCATCTCATACTTTACCAGCAG
>NW_018127884.1:2945940-2958023 GCF_001952655.1 Monopterus albus | reverse complement strand
CCCTGTACCTTTCTGCAGGTTGCCCTGGCCCTGGAGCTCTACGTCTCTGACGAGCAGTCACCGGCCACATCGACCTGATCAGTGTTTGATTGTTGTTTCTTGTTGCTTTTCTTCTTTTGTCTCTCCTCTATCCACTCACCCCAACCGGTCGAGGCAGAAGGCCGCCCACCAAGAGCCGGGGTCTGTCAGAGGTTTCTTTCGTTAAAGGGAGTTTTTCCTCCCCACTGTCGCCAAGTGCTTGCTCAAGGGGGATTTGTTGGGTTTTCCCTATGTAATAATATTGATAACAGTAAGGTCTAGACCTTACTTTGTAAAGTGTCCTGAGATGACTTTTGTTGTGATTTGGCACTATACAAATAAAATTTGATTTGATTTGATTTGATTTGATTTATAGGATTGCCTGCACTCTTTGCAGTGTGTCCAGAGACTTCAATAAAGAGAGAACATGTTTTAATGAATTTGATTTATTTATTTATTTTATCTTTTTTTGCTCATTTGAGTATTTTGTATATGGGCAGGCCAAGAATGATTTTACTGAATTAAAAGGGATAGTTGTGGCTGCAGACATTTGTCTTAGTTTCTTTCTTTGTTTGTTTAGTTTCTTTTATTGTGAGTTTTGCGGTGTTTATGTGTTTAAAAATGCTTACTCTTTGTTGTTACAGTCAAGACAGATTGCCTTTTTTAGTTACACTATAAAGTCAATTTTACTTTTTTGACTCTAACCCTTTTACAGAAAAGGGATTTTGGTAAGAGAGAAAGACAAGAAAATCTCATAAAGTTAAGCTCACATGCATTTATTGTAGCATATACAGTGAGGCAATTTAGAGTCACCAATAACCTAAACTGCATGTCTTTTGGACTGTGGGAGAAAGCCGGAGCACCCGGAGAGAACCCACGCAGACACAGGGAGAACATGCAAACTCCACACAGAAATGCCCGGGTTGGCACTGCTATGCTGCCCGCCGTCAGTATAGTTTGCAAACTTTTTTCTTGCCTTTTGCCTTTAAGTTGTTGTTGCTTCAGCACATCGTTAAGCTTTTTAAGATGTGCATGTCCTTTAGGAGTGTGAGGAGAACCACCTGGGAAGCCAGCGTCTTATGCCGCTCTGCTGGCTCCTGGCAGTGTCATTCGTACTTTTTTTAGTGAGCTCATTGTTTTGCAGCAGGACTTGGTTATGCTCATGCAGAAACCTTTTGTGATCTATGACGTTATTACAAACATCACACACATGTACATATTCTTGGACACTGGCATTATACTGCTGTGAGAAGTCTTTGTGGTCTTTGTTCCTGGCCTCCTGGAGCACTTGTTTGAGTTCTGTGTTTTGTTTTGTCATACATTTCATTTTTTCGACCATATCATTACACTGCTCTTTCTTTTCTTTGAGTTCTTGTGCAGCTCTCCTCATTGCCACTGCTTGTTTTTGTTGGAACACTACGCTGGATTTCGGGGGAATCTTGTCCAATATCTTATTAATGTAAAGAGTTCTGCAGTGGCTGCGCTCTAACATCTTGAATTCTTGCAGAAACCTATTCGGGTCCCAAATGTCCAATTGCATATCCAGACAGTTTTGTTTAATTTTTTCTAAATCAAAAGGTTCATTTTGTTGGGTGACACGATCAAGTTCCTGCTTAAATATTTTGATTTTTTGCAAGATCAGGCTGGCATCTTGCAAGGCCTGTGTCATGCTTGCGTTTTCATTTTCAGTCTGTAGCTTTTCATAATTTTGTTGCTGCATTAAATTGTGACTTTTCAAGTCATTACAGGTGTGCTGAGCTTCTTTCAAAGATCTAGTTAGCTCCTGAACTTGTTGTTGCAGAATGTCATTTCTCCTTCTCATGGCATCTTGTTCACGCTGGTTGTTCAGGATCAGCTCTTCTATTTTTTGTTTGGAGACCATCTTTAAAGTCTTTACAACACTTGTGCAGTTGATTTGACTTTCAAGGAGCACCTCACTTAGAGCCTTGTCTTTATCACACAACTCCCTGCTAAGACCCTGGGTTTGTTGTTGCAGTTGGGCCTTACTCTCATTTCTGTTCATGTTCTCATAGCCCTTGCTACGGAGTGTAGCAACAGGTAGATGCCTCTTGTTCAGCATTAGCATCAGCATTTTTGTTTCTTGCTGATGATAAAGTATAGTTTATAGTATAGTATAGTTTAAAGTATCCAGTTAAGCTTCCAAAGTTGGTGAGCTTTCAAATGCGAAATAGGTTTCTGAAAAAGTTTACATGCTCCATCCAGTCTGTGCCACAGAATGGTGTGACGTCATCGTGACGTCAAAGGATCACAGGAATGCTGCAGCAATTCGAAAAATAACAACATGCTGTTGTGTGTTTTGTTGTGGAGATGAGTGAGAGATGTTTTTGCATTAAAAAAAACAATATTACTACTCAAGGAACCCGTTGGATATGCTTTTTTCAGTTTCTCTTTATTAGTACAGTATATGTATAATAGAAAATGCAATTTCCGAAAAAATTGCGGTGGGATCGCTGCCTACTGAGACAGTTTCTCATATTCGGCAATGACACAGTGCACTCTGGATTGTCCTGGTTTTAACTTTAACATTTTTTTAACAATCCATCACCCTAACCCTAACCACTTTGTGAACGGTGGGTAGCACGTCTTGATAGGTAGCAAAATCTGACAGAACACCGCTGTGACACCGGCAACCCACATGTCGAAGTGTCCTTGGGCAAGACATTAAACTCCTAAGTTACCCCAGATGGTTAGAGCCATTGGCTACCTTGGTTTTATACCGGAAACAAATTCCTCGTGTGCATAATATAAAGGTGATCGTTACCTCAGGAAACCGGAAATAAACACTTTAATTGTGAATGCGTGATCTCTGCTTCATGGTGAAGACTAACCTTTTACTGACAAATTGTGTTTGAGTCAATCCCGTAACTGTAACTGTATGTCAGGACAAAAACCAAACCATGAAATCCAATGAAAGATAGACTTCTGTGATGAAATTGTGGTGAGGCCTAGAGATCAAGGCAAGGGCATAAAACAGTTTCTAAAGCAAACACATGTAGTGGAGTTAAAAAGTAGGGCAGTATTTCTCTCTAAAATTAGGAGTAGAAAGTTTCATGAGAAGAAAATACCTCAAATTTGTAATTCAGTCAGTAAATGTACTCAGTTATATTCCAACACTGCAGGCTGAATGGCCGGTTAACCACAGACTTGAAGGCATCTTGACATTCAAAGCTATACAGACAGATGCCATAGTGTAACATGATGGTAAATCATTAATTGTACGTGTCTTGTTTGTGTGTTTTTAACTTCAGGTCTGTGCTGGACCCCGGGCACTGTACAGACCACTCTCAGCAGCAGTAGTGTCAGATGCCAGGAGAGTAGAGGTTTGTCTGTGCTGGGAATTAAAACTGGTTTACTGATAGTTAGTGTTTCCTCCATTAAAGAGCCCATGCATGCTCATTTTCAGCAAATTAATATTTAATCTCGAGGACCCCTACATTAGCTTTACACCCATCATAACTCTGAATAGTCTGTAATTATTTCAGAATGATAAAACCTGAGAGCCTCTAACTAAAAAGGAGAGGATAGTTGTAGACAAGTTAAAAAAACAAGGAAAAGCATTCCATGGGCTCTTTAAACTCCTTATCTATCCCAGTTACCTTGTTCATCACAAGTGCCTCTTTTTACTAACCTCATGGTTTTTGTCAATCAGTTTGCTTCAATGGTACCTCAGAGTGTTGTATCCTCCCAGCAGCAGCTGACAGTGCGGCGCTTCCACACTAGTGCCGTGAGCCAAGACATTGACACTGCTGCAAAGTTCATTGGAGCAGGAGCTGCCACTGTAGGAGTGGCTGGATCTGGAGCTGGGATTGGAACTGTGTTTGGTAGCCTTATTATTGGATATGCCAGATAAATTAAACACATTTGTAATTTTTTTGGGAGGAGGGGTATTGTTTGCTGGCTTGTCAGTCCAGGCTACAATTTCTTTAAACTCCTAGGATTAAGTAGAATGGTAAATGGTCTTATACTTGTATAGCACCTTTCTATGCTTTTACAGCACACTCAAAGCGCTTGCACACATTATTCTGCCATTCACCCATTCGCACTCCCAGGCACTCATGCATTCACACACCGGTGACATCACCGGGAGCAACTGGGGGTTCAGTGTCTTGCTCAAGGACACCTCGACATGTTGACTGGACAAGCCGGGAATCGAACCGCTAATCCTCCGGTTAGGAAACGACCCGCTCTACCTCCGATATCATGTTTTGACAAAAGAACAATTACAGTATTTGGTGATTGCTCTGGTTCCTGCTATTAGATGGTGGTTTCTTAGAAATAGCTATAAATCTAACGGAGGCACGGAGTTTGTTTGCATGGTCAAGAAAAAAATTAATTTGAAATTATATGTGAAAGGAAACAATATGGGTGAAACAAAATATTAAGGAATTGTTCAGAATTATGAGTGTCTTCCAGGTACTGATGGAAATCTGAATGATACTGAGTTTATCTGCCACTGAAATGTCTTTGCAGTTGTACTTTAACACTTTGTACCATCAGCTGTCTCATCTTCCTCTCTCTTTGTTGACAGGAACCCCTCGCTGAAACAGCAGCTCTTCTCTTACGCCATCTTGGGGTTTGCTCTGTCTGAAGCTATGGGTCTTTTCTGTCTGATGGTTGCCTTCCTTATTCTGTTTGCAATGTAAGCACTTAAACATTTGCTGTAAAAAGATACACATTGCAATTTTGCAGACCCATATCATTCATAATGATTTTGCCATTATGGTGTATATTTAATCAAATGTTTTGTTAACAAACATGCAGCCAATAGTAGAAGTAAAACATTTCAAGTAAGTCACAGAGTGTGTCTGTACATTTGTGTTTTATGTTTGGGTTATTTGTGTAGGCTATGTTGATTTAGACACTATGGCACTGTGTTGTGCAATCATGGGACACAAAAGTCTTCCACTGTCTTGGAGTCTTGGATCATTTGTTACATATAGCCTAAACTACCAGTTAAAGCTTTGGACATTGTTTTCTGCTGAATTAAATGAGAACGTGTGTTCAAATGTTTCATTTGTAGTGTAACTCACTAAGTTTAAAAACTCCTGACAGTATCATTTTATGTCTGCCTTGCTGGGCTCAAGTAGACTAAAAATAGCAAGATATAAAAATGGAGGGCAAATAATAATTTTAATTATTGATTGATGTATATTTTTCAATTCATTTAGTCTATGAAACAAAAAAAATTGAGAAGTTGACTAACAAACCCCCAAAACCTTAAATTATCAGTTTACAGTGACAAAAATGGCACTCATCAAATATTTAGTATTTTGTTCACAACGACTGAAGTGATTATAGAGTTATCAAATTACTTGTTAATCAATCAACCAACTAATTTTTTCAGAGCAACAAATTAACTTATCAACTTTCATTAGCCTCGATGGCCTCTTTCGAGAAATCTGATGTGAAACTCGACTCTTACCGAAAACAACATATACATACCGGTACATATTTCCGTTTGTGGAGTGGAACTGAAGCATAGTTCGAGTTGAGGGAGGACAGATTTGAAGAACGCACTTGTCAGCTTTTAGTGTGGAGCTCCTGTTTTAGTGTAGGTTAGTCATTTCCCCGTGTTGAATAAAAGTGATATAACCAAATGTTTAGGTAAATGTTTGCGGCACATCAGCTTCACGGTGCGAGGAGGATATTTTGTGGTGAAACTGAAAAACTAACGTCGATATCTTTGTGGTGGTTCTTCTCATGTCACACGGGTTCCGAGGTTGTTTTACAACCGTACGAGCAAAAAGGAGCCCCCAACAACCAGGTAAACAAACATCAGGAGGTGCTATGGGGTGAGCATTGCTATTGTCTCATGAAAGTTACTGGTTCTGCAGTAGACTGGGTTTATGACCAGCCAGCTTCTGTCAAATGAGAAATGTTATATTACCTTCCTAGTGTTAATCAGCACAGTTTATACAGAAGTTAAGCACTGGGTGTTTGACTTGAGCTTTATAAAACCCCAATAGTTCTTGAAAGCCGGGGGAGAAAGCACCTTTAGACTTTAGAGCTGATACTTACTGACTAAAGAATAGATATTATACAGCCGAGCTAGCCTATGTACTGCATGTCTGTAATACCAGTTTATATGAAAACGAAAGCCACCTGCTCTTTTGGTCCAAGTAATTTTTGCTATTTTTATTCTCCTGATCTTGTATGGTCTATGGAGCTCTGATATAGACTGTGTAAAAGCTTTAGGCACTTATCCATCACACAGTGCCATGAAGGAGGCTTCTGATTAGTCTAACATTCATTCTGCAACATGACAGCTGCAGTATATTCAGCAACTAGAAGAACAGGGAGTCCTGACCACCATCATTTAGTCTATGAAACACCATAGAGCTGTGATCTCAACACCATAGAGTTGGGATTGCATAAAGAGACAGAAGACATTTAGACTTAGTCTGGTGTCATGCTGCAACGACAATAATCTCAGCTTCAACACGGGCAAGACGAAGGAGATGATAGTGGACATGAGGAAGGAGAGGAGATCTCATCAGCCACTGTTCATCTGGGGGCTTGAAGTGGAGAGGGTGAGCACCTTCAATCGCAATCGCCTGCAGAGAGTGGTAAAGACTGCAGAGCAGATCACCAGGACTCCACTGCCCTCTCTGCAGAGCATTTTCCACCGCAGGGTGCGTAGGAAAGCTGCCTCCATCCTCACGGACCCCACCCACCCCCAGCACGGACTGTTTTCTGTTTTCCAACCAGAAGGTTGAAGGTTCGAATCGTGGTGCTGGCAGTCCATGTGTTGAAGTGTGCTTGGGCAAGACCAGGATGTGTCTAATTTTCTAAGTCACTGATGTGCTGCTTTAAAGGCACTCGCTAATTTTATGACAGCACCAACAAATTCCAAGACATTCTCTGTTTATATTCTTATATATTTTTATTATACTGCTGCATTTGCTGCTTAAAGTACCTTAGATTTTGTTTTACTTATTTATCTACTTTATATTTCATTGTATTATGTGGCATTCATGTGGACAGCAAAGTAAGAATTTCATTGCACAGGGAAACATGTTTCCTAACTGTGCATATGATAATAAACACTTTGACTTAGACACTAAACCATTTGAAATGTGGCAACTTCTCCAATATGCCTGGAACAACTTATCTGATCCCAGGTACCTTGAAAAATTGTTAACAGAAGAAGAAGTAGCGCTGTTTTAAATGCAAGGGGTGGCCATGCCAAATAATAGTTTGACTTAGGGCTTTCCTGTTTAGTGCATTTTTGTATGGAGTTAACTTGATAAATAAAACTATTTGTGTCATTAGTTTTGAAAGCATCCTCACTTTATATGCATATGTGTATGCATGTGTGTATATGTGTATATGGAGCTATTTCCACCCTTTAACCATTCAGTCATTCCTAGCAGCACTGATTTTACACTAGCTATCCACCAGGGGTAGCAAATGTACAAGACACTAAACAGCAACTGAGTTATAGGAACTGTAAAGGGGGAAATCTGCATTACAAGTAGAATAAACATATAACTCTTCCCGTGGGTTTGGTCATTAAACTGACATGAGGATTAGAACATTAAATTATTAACTGATTAATTAGAGTTGCTTAGTATCCTCTTGTTTACTCAAAATCAGAATCAGATTTATTGGCCAGGTGTGACGGACACACGAGGAATTTGACTCGGCTCTCAATGTGCAAAACAGTGAACCAGCATAAGGCTGTGTAATATAACAAAATAGCAGTATTAACATCAACAAACAGTGCAAACAATGCAGAAAAAGCAGTATAAACAGACAGTAAACAGTGCAGACAAACAAAGGAATGTTCATTGAAATGAGATAAATAGGAATAAAAACAGAGTATCTGTATGAATCTACATAATCTGTATGAGGTATATTTACAGGTATTGCACTGAGGATTATTGTCCAATCATACTGTCGTGGGTTAAGTGTTCATCAGAGTGACAGCCTGGGGGAAGAAACTGTCCCTGTGCCTGGTTGTCTTGGTGCACAGTGACCTGTTACGCTGTTTAGAGGGGAGGAGTTCAAACAGATTGTGTCCAGGGTGTGAGGGGTCTGCAGTGTTATAAAAGTTATAATTATTTTCATAATTTCATATGATTTATTATGAGGCTCAATGCAATTTGTAAAACAAGGAAATTTGATAAAACAAATTTGCTCCTACTACAACACATTGTATACTGTACATTGGGTCAGAGATCTGGAGCTCTGTAAGTTGCTAACTAATTTCCTGCTTGTTTAGGCTTTACTGTGCCTTTGTATAACATGTTCACTGCAGTCTGTTTGTAACAGGCATCCAAAAATCACAAAAAAGAAAGAGCTTCATGTCAGCCAGTACTGGACCACTTTGACCAGCAGTACAGCCAGGAACTTGGAGAGTTGTGGGAATCTGCGAGGTACATTTTGTCTCATACTTAATGCAGTTTACACACACGCCTTTGGATATTCTGAGTCTGACCAGTGTGTTCGTGTCTCATCTGCAGATCTGTGCTCCTGGACCCTCACTCCTGGCAATATGGGGTCATGCTTAATCGCTTCACTGCTGTGACAGAGATCACACAGATCCTACAGTCACAGGGCTTTTCCAGGTTCCTGCTGCGAACTGATGTGTCCACATTGCTTTCTGATGGCCCCTCACCAGTGTCTAATTCTAAATACCAGGCAAGAAAAGATTCTCTGTTGTCACCTCCCAGCATCTCCACGTGCTCTCCTGATGACTCCCATCCCCGTCCATCACTGCAGTGTTACATCCACCCATATGCGCTGCGATTTCCCTCTCAGGCTCACAGGCCTGGCCATCTTAAGCAGTACTACCTCCTGAATGCTGCCTCCCTGCTTCCAGTGCTGGCTTTGCAAGTCAGAGATGGGGAGAAGGTCTTGGATCTTTGCTCTGCCCCTGGGGGCAAAGCCTTAGCCATAATGCAGTGTGCCACCCCAGGTAAACAGTTTTATTGGAGTTTGCATACTTGATATTATTTTTATCTTGCAAAGAGGTAGAAGTTGGTGGATTTAGCCCAGTTTTTTTACGGAAGCGACAGGGTGGGCCATGTATATACATGAAGTTATACCCATGCAATAAGTTGTTAAATATTGGCCTTTTATATTTCTAATAGTAATTCATAGAGTTTATTTGCCAACATATGGTGTACAATTGATAAAAAATAACCATTATTCTTAGTTATATATTGGGAAAGAATCCCGAGTAATGACTTAGTGTACTAGTGAAGACATGTTGACAGCACACCAGATGATTTTTATTAGGATAGACCTGTTAGGTAACAGCAGCTTTTCACAAAGACATCTTGTTAAAAGTTGTTAAGTTTTGTTTTTAAATATTAAAAGCCTATTTTGCATGCAAGTTGCTTCAGCTGGTTGTAAGGAACATTTCTCTCTGCTGGGAAAAGGCTGTTTGCATTGAATACTGATTATAAGACATACTGCCACGTGTTATGTTCCAGCACTTCTCTGCTGTAATGAACCAGATCCTCACCGACGGGACTGGCTGGCCAAAACTCTGGAGTCTTATCTGCCTCACTCACTAAACAGCAGAGTGATTGTGTCTGCACAGGATGGACGACATTTTGGACACAGTGAAGCACTGACATATGATAAGGTGTGCAAAGAACTCCTGTCATATTTATGGCAGTATGTGACTGAAATTTGTCTTCAGTGTCCAACAAATTAAGGTGACACACTTCATTTCAAGGCCATGGTTAGAAAGGAATGAGAACAACGGGCCTTTGAACAGAAGCTAATAAGCCTGACAGAAAAGAAGAAAATTGTTTATTCGAAACTGGAGCCAGAAAGATGCAGACAAATGTCTGGGAGGCATTAAGGACTCAAAGTGACTTATAATGGAAGAAAATATTGACAAAAGGAAAGCACAGAATGAAAAGGTTGAGAGTAAAACACTGTGAACAAAGAGTGAAAGGCTGTAGCCTAGAATAAATAGACTGTACAGACTCGGGCTCTATTGTCGCAGTGATATGGCTTTGTAAAATTTGCATAGAGGAGAGATTTGTGGTAAGATACTGAGCTGTAGTTTCAGAGGCGGTTTCTATTTTTCCTACTCTTCTGCACGGCGTTATAAAAAACAGATGTGTTTGGTGAAGATTCTTTTTCACCCTGAGTGACCAGAATTTGATGATTTAGGTACTGTGGGTGAAATATAACTTGGTTTGTTTTACATATCTTCAGCATTTGTCTTTTCATCTGCTTTTACATTCATTATGTATATTCTCTTACACCCTTCTCTCTCTTTCTCACTGCCATTACACTCTTGAACTCTGAGCTGCTAACATTTCATTTTCCGTTGCAGGTTTTAGTCGACGCTCCATGTTCTAATGACAGGAGCTGGCTGTATTCTTGCAGCAGCCAGCAGGGGGAACAGAGACTGAGGGGAAGAGCTAAGCTGCCTGTGCTCCAGGCTCAGCTGCTTAGGCAAGTCCAGTCCCCAGCATCTAAAATGTCTGTTATTGGTTACTGGGGTATAACCATTATGTAAACACACTACAGAAAAGGATTTAAATTAATCACTATTTAAAACAGTGGGTGATAATTTGCATTGATTTGTTTATTCAGGTTTTAATGTGAATGTCAAAGCAAACACTAATTGCAGCTGAATCAATCAAAAATAGTAAAATTATTTACTATGCTGTGGGAGCAGAAACAACAGTTTTATGACCCATTCAGAATATTTGGTGTGACACTCTACGTGCAATTTAATATTGTCCAATTGTCTAGGGTTGTGTGAAATGGTCATTTAGATTTGATCACATTAGATAGCTCCTTGGACCATAAATGTTAAACTATATTTCTTTGTATATGCTACATGTTGATCGTACAGTAACTGCCAGGTGCAGTGGTATAAAGCTTCAGCAAAGTCATTTTAAACAATGTGTGCACGGTGTGTACAGGATTATGGCTGGAGGCCTCTGTGAGGAGCAGGCTACAAAGGTCTGGACATCTCGGCTCTATCTAACTCCACACCCCCAGATTTTTTTCATTTAAACATTTCCAAACTGATGTTGACTCAAGTGACATCACTCAAGGCAGTTTATCAGAGCTGATGCTGCTCCCTCTGGAGCCACAAAAGGTTTTATACAGCTGTTTCACATATGCAGTAGTACTTCTTAAGACCTGTAAACAGACCTTGATGTGTACAATTGATGGAGTTCCATTTTAAAGCTTATTGTCATAAAGCACTGTGTTTATCTTCTGTTGACAGGTCTGCGCTGTCGGCCGTGCGTCCAGGGGGCGTTGTTGTCTATTCCACTTGCACACTGTCCAGCTCCGAGAACTATGCTGTGGTCGAGACTGTGCTGAATGACTGTCCTGAGACCGAACCTGAAGACCTGTGGGAGGAGATTGCCATTCCTTTATCAAAATACTTTGTTTTTAGTGCTGCTCACCTTGGTCATGGACAGACACCTTACAAGCCGTCCCTGCAGCCACAGAATAGTACTGTTTCCTCTTATCACCATAGACTTGGCATTTTGGTGGTTCCCCAGCCTGGCATGACCTGGGGACCCATGTTTTTGTCTCGGATTAGAAGAAAGAAATAAAGTGTCTCCTCCTGTAGAGAAAAGATATGTGTAAATAAATGGCTAAACTCTTCTTACCTGTGGGTATTTAAAATGCAAAGTAGAAATATACAGTGGGTACGGAAAGCATTCAGACACCCTTAAATTTTTCACTCTTTGTTATATTGCAGCCATATGCTAAAATCATTTAAGTTCATTTTTTTCCTCATTAATGTACACACAGCACCCCATATTGACAGAAAAACACAGAATTTTTGACATTTTTGCAGATTTATTAAAAAAGAAAAACTGAAATATCACATGGTCATAAGTATTCAGACCCTTTGCTCAGTATTTAGTAGAAGCACCCTTTTGAGCTAATACAGCCATGAGTCTTTTTGGGAATGATGCAACAAGTTCACACCTGCATTTGGGGATCCTCTGCCATTCCTCCTTGCAGATCCTCTCCAGTGCTGTCAGGTTGGATGGTAAACGTTGGTGGACAGCCATTTTCAGGTCTCTCCAGAGATGCTCAATGGG
>NW_018127884.1:2942166-2945434 GCF_001952655.1 Monopterus albus | reverse complement strand
AATCAGTATAATCAAACACAGCTGGACTCAAATGAAGGAGTAGAACCATCTCAGGGATGATCAGATGAAATGGACAGAGCCTAAGTTAAATATATGAGTGTCACAGCAAAGGGTCTGAATACTTATGACCATGTGATATTTCAGTTTGTCTTTTTTAATAAATCTGCAAAAATGTCAAAAATTCTGTGTTTTTCTGTCAATATGGGGTGCTGTGTGTACATTAATGAGGAAAAAAAATGAACTTAAATGCTTTTAGTATATGGCTGCAATATAACAAAGAGTAAAAAATTTAAGGGGGTCTGAATACTTTCCGTACCCACGGTATTGTAACTCACTCTGCAATTCACACCAAATGACAAATGTACTAATTCATCCTTAGCACAGTACAAACTTTGCATCTACCACTTCTTCAGGAGGAAAGTAGTGATGGATAAAATGAGTTTTTTTAGTACTGAATCAACTTGAAGTGCTGATGCACTGTGTCGAATCATTTGACACAGTCTAAAATGGCAACATTTATCAGTCAGATCATCGATACCGCATTTCCATAGGTGAAGTAAATCAGATCGGGGAGAAACAGTATAAGCAGCCTTAATGATTTTATTATTATTATTATGTTTAAAATGCATTTGTGTTATGAAGTTTTATAATGAGTTTCATCTCATCATTTAGCTGTCCAGTCCACAACTTTACTGTTTTGGTACACTCACAATTATTCAGTAAAAAAGCTGTTAGGTGGAGCATTTAGCGGCTAAAGGGCCTATTTTTTCCCTCAGGAGTTGGTGGAGACCAAAACCAGAGTTGGTATCAAATTTACTTTCATCAAATGGCCAGAAACACAAGTTCAAAAGCATGATATTGTTTCTCTGCAACTGCAAAGCAACTCTTTGCTAACAAATCTGCCCTGTCAACTTAGGAAGTTTCTACAAGAAAATTATTTGCAAAAAGTTACATACTGTAGCTTTAAGCTGAAGTCAAAGAATGGCGGATGGCATTATACAGCTTAGCACCACAGAAACTTCAGCCAAGCCTTTAGTCAGCAAATCAGCCTGAATTCATTCACTTTGGTTACTTCTTCACTTAAGGTATCAGTTTGTTAAAGTTTCTGTCTGAACACCCATAATGTTAATTGGCATACATCAGGTTTGTTTTCAAAAATCTCAGTACCATGTCACTAGTGCAAGGTTTGTCAGACTTAACACACAAGTGGAGGCTAAAAGTTTTCTGACAGTAATATAAATAACACACACTTTCTCTTTATTAATTCCTGCTATCCCATCCCTGCTTCATTCTACGCTCAATTAACACATGCTTTAAGCCTCACTGGAAGCAATCTTAAATCTGTCATCATACCTCCCTTCGGTGTGAGTGAGAAGGCAGTATCATCTCTTATAGTGGCTCATTACCTGGGTGAACTATTCTTCTGTCATGCTCGAGCGAAGAGTGTTTCATCCCTGTGCTGAAGCTTTTCATCAAGCTGAGATTGCTCAGAGCTGAAGCAAAGGTGTTCTGAAAGTAACTTCTGACAATAATACACAAGAATTCATAAAAATTTACATTTGGAACATAACAGACTGACAAGGTATGCTGTTGCAGAGGAAGGTCTGTGTGAAAACCCTTATTTCGTCCTCCCAAATACACAAGGTTGGCAGCTCTGAGCAACTCAGCACCACCAAAGGATATGATTGCTGAAAGGGGAAAGCTACAATACAATGGCCTTGTACTGGTTTCATCCAACTGCTCTGCATGGTCATAGACTCAAGCATTATGGGGTGCATTTAGATGGCTATTTTTATTGGTTGTCCTACTTTTGCTCCGTTTCTGCTTGTCTTTGAAAAGTATTTCCAGTCTCTGATAAGTGTGCATCATTACACCACCACCGCATCAGCGCAGCTTAAAAGAGGCTGGATGTGAAGATGAGATAGGGTTTCATTGGGGTTAACTGTGCCGCTGACCTTTGTGTGAACTCTGATTTGTTGATGTTCCCCCATATTGCAACGTTTCCTCCAGGCGAGAATCTCTAAGTAGCTTTTCCTCCACTTCAAAGGGAACCAATGTAGGGCTGCTTTGCATAATCAGGTGGGGAACAGCTTTTTGCCAGAGAGGTAGGAATTAATTTGTGGGACCGCCAGATGTAATCATTAAAACCCTAGTCATTGACAATAAGGGGAGAGGAGGAAGGGAAATTAGGGGAGGAATTGTAGAACAGTAGATAGAATGAGAAAGAGCTATGGAGCATAGAAAGGTTCTGAATGCCAGAGGATACAACAGCTATGCGGATTAATCCGCCCTGAAGTCAGTTAAAGCAGAGTTTTTCCAGTATGTTGGCATGAAGTTAACCCTTACTTCTCTTACCTTTATTTTATATGTACTTCACTATTTAATGGTGTACAAAGCGATGAAAACATCATGAGAATGGATTGGATGTTAAGAAAACCAGAGTTATTTAGGCAGCTACTGTACTATATGTCAGTCATACTAAAAACCGTTTAGCAGCTCCGTTAACGGCCTGTAAGTGTGCATGATTCAGCTTTACTGCTTTCATTAACCCAGTTAATAAAACCCAGTGTACTCTAACTGCACAGCACATAAACAAACAAGGATTTTTTGAGTTATTTTATTTTTATTTTTTCCAGTTTGATGCATCCTTATACAGGATGCTGTATAGAACTGACTTATTTGTGCTGTTAAAATCCTTTCAAATTAAAATCACCATCTGTCAGTATTTTGCCATTTTTGAAAAATGTTTGACTTGAAGTGTTTGCTACCGAATGTACTGGACAGTTAACAAGTAGGTCTATAGATTTAATGCCCTTTGGGGTATCCATCATTCATTTAAAATGTCAGAATTTGTCAATATTCCATCAGTGGAAGTAAGAGACCAGGATCGCTGCTTTTGATTGATTGTTACACAACTAATCCCTGAGGGGGAAAAAGTCTGCAAAGAATGAAAACTTACTGTATAGAGGTGAAGTCAGGCTTACCTTGTGCACAGAATAACATGAGTTTTGTTAATTATACTACAACCTTTTATAGAAGCTGAAGAACTCAAGGACAAGTACACACTGCTGCAAAAAGTGAACAAGCCCACTAATAAAGCCTGCAGTTGGCAATGCTGGTAGAAACATTTCATGGTCCAGGACTGGGCCTACCAGCTACTGCACACCTTAAAAAGTCATCTTCTTGTCACTTGTGGGTAAGTATATGTTGAAATAGCCCCAAATGTGACACTATCACCTGGGCCACTTCACAGAAAGACTGTACAACT
>NW_018127884.1:2920463-2942120 GCF_001952655.1 Monopterus albus | reverse complement strand
TTCTTCTCATGTTTTATGGCCTGGGGAAACAGAAATTTTCATCCTCTCAGAAGTAAAGTTTCTGTTCTATTAGGAGATTTAGCAGAGAAAGTGGTGTTCCACTTCTATTTCATATTTCAGCAAAATACTGAAAAGTTTTACTTGAGTACAGTGACTTTGAGGCCAGCAGAGCTTGGATAGCTAGGCGTAATTGTAACAGTAAAAGCAACACAGTGCTTGTCTGACATATTTTCCTGTTGGATTTTTTTACACTATAGCCAGCCATTTCTTCAAAACTTGTCCACAGTTTGAATCCAAAGGGGGCTCATGGGCAAAGAAAACTAACTGCAGCATGGGCCCCTGATAAACTACACCAAGAAAAGATGTGTTGTAGTTTGTTGTTCCTCCCACAGACCTTGTGTGAGCCTCAGCAGCTGTGGGGAAGTAGACATCCATAACAGCTGCACGAGAAGACAAATCACAGGCTTAGCAGACCGAAGGCAGGACAGATTACCCAGCCCGACATTCATTCATCCTTTGAGGAAAAGGCAGAATTGATTGGGAGATATAAAACTAAAGCCCTGGACAGTTTTGCAGCGAAATGGGATTTGAGAGAGAACTAACAGGTTTTTTCAGTTTCAAGTATCAAGTCATCATTTTCCCACAAATTAAGTGCAAATTGGAACAAGAGAGAGCAGTAAAACCAGGAATGAATTTTGCCAGTTTAGGATGCAAGTTTACACTACAGTCTGCTTAAACAGAAACTATTTCAACAATGACTCAATCTTTTCCAAGTGTTACCCCTGTCTCTGGCTGCAGAAACAGAACGGGGAACAACAAAAGCCATGTAACATCAACAGTTCTTATGGAAAAAACAAGATGCGCTAAATGTTTCTAGCAGAAGTAGAGTATGGCTTTTCAACATGCCATGAAATCTCACAAAAGTTTTCAGATTTACAGTTGATAAATTAGTTAATTTATTGCCGGTGTTGATACACAATATGATACAACTGTCCTGTGTGAGACTTTTATCTATTAATGAATAAATAAATACTTAATACTTAACATGGTCTTCTCTCAAAGACTCCAGGGTTTTATATATATATATACAGTATATAATATGATTTTTCTTAAAAACGACATTCTACTTCCTAACATGTAATAATTAATTCCTCTTTCTATCTAGGCTGGTGCAGGTTCACAAGACTCCATGCTTCATTGTTGGCTTAACATTCTCTCTCCATAGCTGCAGTTCATGTGTATTTGATTCTACATAAAGAAACATATACATCGAGGCTTTGTGTCCACATATACACATGGTTTATAATACAATGCTCATCTGGAGAAGGTGAACACAGATTGAGCTGCCTCATCTCAATTTTTACATCACCTCTGTTAAATCTCCAGACATCAAACCTTGTTGAAACGGACACTCCCCGACTGAAGAAAAAGCATGAATAATAGATTCTTCACCCAAAGGCAATAAGGGGAACAAAGGAGTCAGAAGGGAGAGGTATGAGCGGGCTTATAAAAACTGATAGATTTTATACCAATACTTACCATATAAAATGTCATAAAAGCATTAGTGGAGGGTGTTATTCATTCAAATGGGCGATACAATTAAGAACTTATTCACAGAGTGGTTTGAGATAATTCAGAAATAGTGGAGGTCTCCTGGAGCCTACCTTTAAAATCACTAAACTGCATATTCAGTACTCTTCACATTTAATGTAAGCACTTAAGCACATGCATAATATATTTACTTTTAATATTTAGTCGGCCTTGGTGGAATGTGTGCAGTTATAAAATACTGCAGAACGCCATGTCTCAAGTTTTTCACACCCTCCGTTTCTATTTCGATAAAACGTGGGCAGTTTGCCTTTGAAACCTGGCACTGATAAAATTACAGGAAGTACCTGTGCCACAGTAATAAACTGACTGCGCTACTTTGATTAGTTTGATCTGTCACAATGACCCATTTTGTATACACTACCAGTCACACTTTCCCATTGAAATGAAGGGAAAAGTGTGTCCAAGCTTTTGACTGTGAGTGTACATTTCTTTACTAACCAAAGATATAAACATTCATCTGGATTTGTCCATTAGTACTGTCCCTGCCATGAGCATGTAAGCTCATGGCAGGCACAGTGTTTACCATGTTCATTTGCTGATTATCACAACACAGAGCAAAGCTGAAGCTGTTGGGATGTCTTTAGTTTTTAGGGTATTTAGTCCAAAAACAAGCCACTGTAAATGTGGATGAGCTGGTGGCAGTAGAGGAAAAGGCAGAGAATCCCCAAAGTTATAGCTTAGTTATGAATAATATAGTTATGAAAGTCCATACCAAATCTAAAATTCTTCCAATAGTTAACAAGATATTTTGCATAAAACTGCAAATGTCAACCGCTAGTGGTGCTAGGGAAAAATCAGAGGATAATCAAAATAATTCAGCCTGTGGTCAACTCAAATATCTATAGAAATTTCTATCCGGCAGTTATAGAGATATTTCTGCCTGGACCAAACTGATGAAACTGACTGACACTGTTGTCAGTAGAAACATGCTGGGGCTGCAAAATTAGTCATTGGTGCAATAAGAACATGTTCACTGCAGGCTTTTTTTTCAATTAGCATGAGTCAGTAGTCAGTGTGCTGACAGAACAAGTTCAATGCCTGCTTTGTTTCAAGGGTTTCATAAGGTATACAGAAGGTGACACTGAGGCCAATGCAGCGCATAAGCTGAAGTCAGCAGTAAGGCAGGTGGCAGAAGGGAAATGTCTTCTATTCATCCTCCCTGTCGATTTTTTTTTTCTTTACCTGCCTCCCTGTCCCTTCTGTGCTTTCAGAACTTGCTATTCTCTCTGTCTCCTTGTCGCTGGATGACTTTTTCTCTCCCTTCCTCTGTGTCTATGTACCTGGCTGTCTTTCTCCAACCCCCTCCTCATCCTCTCTCTCTCTCTCTCAGAGGCAGCCTTTGATCTTGACAGTCCCTGCACAGAGGTAGACAGTGATGCTGCATGGCTTTTCTCTGCCCATTAATGTCTTAACTCTTGCTCTGCCTTTGCAGGAGGTCTACTGAGACATCATTCCCTGCGCTGCATGGTGTAATGACAGGCCTGGACACCCTTAATCACAAGCCCAGTGTGTGTGTGTGTGTGTGTGTGTGTGTGTGTGTGTGTGTGTGTGTGTGAAAGTAAGGGGAGTAAGGTAAATTCAAATGAAGTGAGGAACAGGTTTGAAATTCATATAAGATGAAATTAATGTTGTGACAGCAGTAACACTTCAGTGTCCTTATCAGTGACAAACACACCTAATCATAGTCTGCTGTTTGTTTCCATAAATAATTCAAAGCACACACTGGCCGGTCGTAATCTAATGCAAAGAATCATTTTGTGGCGTAAGATAAATAAATAAGATATGATTAAAATATAATGACACTGAATTGAAAAACTTTGAGGGACATACAGTCTGAAGATTATGTTTTAACTTCACACAATAAGATTATCACTTAATTATTGTTTGATGTAAATGAACATGCGAAGGTATCAGGACAATCTTGGATTGAAATTCAGCCATAATACTTCACCCTAAACTTTGTGTCATTATGGCATCATTTCATCCCTTAGTGGTCATAAATCTTGAATAACTATTGTTCAGGGAAAATGGGAAGAAATTAATTTCTCTGTGTCATGGAAGAAAACAGGTAAATTAAGATAAATATCCATTGTGGTGGGTGTTAATATTGCTTTCTCTGTGTCACACAAATAAAAAATAACAAGCGAGTGCTGTCCTCAGAACTGGAAGAAGTTAGAGAACTGAATATTTAGTGAAACTGCTATGAAATGATGCTCGGCAGCATTGACAAGTTTACCCTGGCAGTGGTTGTTACAAACAGCAAAGCTGAACTTGACCAAAACAAAAACACTTCTAAATGTGGTGCTGCATATAAATGCACACATTCCAAGTAGAATTTTATTTTTTGTCTTTAACACTTAATGGAATTCTCCACTGATTTAACAGTGCATCGTCAACATTTTCAGACTTTAAATGGACAGGTACTGCCGTTTTTATTCTACACCTTCTTTTTGCTTGTCAAAACCTAACACCTGCATTTCCCACAATGCAACCAGTCCACTGACAGTTTGGTTTAAGAGCCAGTAGAAGTTAATGTAGTCTGGGACCTTTAATCTCAAGCAGAAATGGAGAACGGGATACAGTCAAGACTATCACCCTGCTGTTTGTGCCAGCAGCTTATTACAACCAGCAGTAATGTGTTAGTCAGGTGACCTCAAGATGAGAAGGCCGAATGAGTCAGATAACACAAGACATCCCCACAGAAAACCAGTGTTCAATCCTAGTGTGACTGTTCCACACTCTTATCTGTGAGGTTTTTTTCTAGTAATGTTTATGTTAATCAAGTTGGTTTTGTGCCTAAACCAAGCCAAATTACAATTGATCCATAAAGATAGCCGTGATTTTAGGATTGTTTCCATGACTATGAATGTCCTGTATACCTGCCAAAAGAACATGGCCAGAGGGTTGAGTTTTTGTTAGCATAATAAAGACAAAGATCGGGTCATATTTGAAGATAAGTCATTTAGGTTGGAGAACTAGTTGTACAGTCTGGTAATCTCACCTATGTCTCCACTTCATCAGATTTTAGTTGATGCTGTATTACAATATAGGGAATCATTTCTAAAAATACCTATTATAATTCCTCATAGTCCAAACTGAAGTTAATCTTCCCTAAGTTTGAACAAGTTGTTGCCTAATCTAGAAGAGTTTGTAGACGTGCACAGTAATAATCTTAGCATCATTTTGTTTTCCCTCAAATGCTTTTGTGCTATTACAATTATAGGAACCCAGTCTTACATCACTCATTCTCCCTTCTCCCCTCCACTTCTCTATTTCACTGCTGACAATCGTTCTCTCTTTCCATGGAGTGACGGCTCAATTACCATTCCTCACACTCAGGCTTCAAAAGTGAAAAGCAAAATGGAGCAGGATTTCTTGACCATGTTGAACAAACAGAAAGACTTTTAATTATCCCGTAAACCTCTTCTCTTTTAGAGTTCACTCAGCTCACCGGTGGATTGTGACCCCGGTAATTTAAGACATTTCTGGATTGGAGCTGAGCTTTGGATCAATTCAGTGAACTCAACAGTTCAGAATAAATAGATGAAGAAATCAGTTGGCCATAAACTTCCTATAAATACTGACACGAACAATGTGATTTATCCCTACCTTTCTATTTATTTATTTTCCAATATTCCAGTTCCATATTCTCCTACTGCCTCCTTCTCTGTGTTTCTGAAGCCCCCTCCCATATCGCTCTTAATCGTCTTTTTCCCTAAGTGCTAGCTCCAGCCTCAAGCCTCAGGGATCCACACAACTTGATTGTGTTTTGATGTTCTCATGAAACTTACAAGTGCACTCAGCACTCAAGACCCATAACATACATTTTCAAGATCATTCACCCGAAGCAAAAGAGAAGGAGGAGAAAGAAGAATATCTATTATTACTGCGTCAGTACAGTGTGCACATTCGCAGCTGCATAGATAAACACAAGTCCTTCCATGCCTATATGTGTGAAGGTGCAAAAATACTGATTTAGATTTACATATAAACACCTTCATGTTTTAAATCATAACCAAAATTCCATTAAGGAAAAATGCAGATTGCCATTTTTTGAACAGTTCTTGTTATGCAGATGTTGTACAGTTATTAATTATTATAATTTTTAGGTGACATCTGATTTACACCAAAAAGAAACACCTTTGCAATTGGGCTAGATGTGTCTATGGCCTTTAAACATAATATTGACTGTCTTTAGTTCCCAAAAGCATTGATGCTAACTCCTTAATAACAACCATAATAAGTAGAACCACTAACCATAAGAGTTAAGACATCCTCAAATATAATACCTATCTATACACTCTTGACAAATTAAAATGAATTTGCCAAACTCAGACCTGCTGAAGCCTCATATTAACATTTGCTGATCTTACAAATTCACTTCTGCACAGAATGAAGAATGTCTCCATAACGTTGTGATTGTAAATCTGGTCATTTGTTTTGGTTATAATAGCAAGGTCATCACTGAAATACAGCAGAATAATGAATGAATATAATGAAATATGACAGAACAAAAACATACAAAAGCCAGAATATCAAAGTTGGAATGAAGGAGGCTTTTTTTCTCCCTGAAATCAATAAGTATTTGAGGAACAAGGTTTTTATAATTCAATATTTAATAAATCTTATAAGAGAGCTACTTTAAATGGTTTTTTGGGGAATTCAGTAAAGCTTTTAACATTATACATTTTTACATAGAAATCAAATCATAGGTAACAAGTGACTAGAAAGGCACAATGACTGATTCATGATGGCCTGTGTGTGCACTGATTCCTCATTAACAAGCACCAGGAGACTAACTAGTTGGGCCAGTAAGGAGAATCATGGCTGAACATTAACTGTACTACAGCCCATGTACCTGAAATGAATGTTTAATTGTCTCAGAGGGTTTCATCTTCACTTGATTTATTTATTTTTCATTTTGTTGTAAGACAAAGGACAAAGCATTAACTGGAGAGGGAAAACTATCCAATGGATACAGGATGCCGGTCTATGTCAAGTGTGATGGTGATTTGTTTTTAAACCTTTTATTTTGTAAAGGTATTTGTATGAGCTTTTGTTTGTGTGTTTTCATCTCTGTTCAGTCTAAAAAATGGAAAAAAGTGCAACTAATGGGTAAGTTAAGGGAAGAAAATAGTTAAAATGACCAAATTAATATATAATAATAGAGACAGGTCTACTAGTGAAGTGATGATGGTGATGATGATAGTAATAATAACAATAACTAATAATGACATTTATTTTTATTTTGTAACTCAGGTAGACAAGACAAGGAGAAGGATGGCAGTGTGTCTGCCCTGACCCACTGGCAGCGAAGCATGGCTGAGGCACAATCAGGGAGCTCCAGAACGTCTCAGCAGGGTCAGGTGCACTGGGTCACCTGTGTGGTTGTTCTAGCTTTTTGAGGTTATACTTTCTGAGTGACAAAATTCCCTGTTCTCTTATTGCCAACAGTGCATATTGTAATTTATGTTTGTTTTTAGTTGCTGTGACAGATGTTATACTAATGCTTTTTATTCTTTTGGAATATTTCCTAAACTTAAAAAAAAAAAACTAAGAAATGTCAGATTAGTTTTTAATTCATGAGCACAGATTTGTCAACAAAAAAGGAACAAACTGCAAAGCCTTAGGGGTAGCAACACCAGTTGTTTGCTGCTTTGCCACATTCATTATGCACAGCTAGTTTAAATGAATAATGCAGGTAACTAAATGGTTCAAAAGAAGTAGTTCAATTACCCTCATGAATAATAAATTTATTATTAAAAGGTGCTTGGAGATTTTAGTCACACAGTGAAGCTGTGTATAATCACTTTGCCAGAGTCGTGTGTCCTCTCCAACACGACCTACCAGTCGCAAAACCACAACTAGAATTATCGCTTTGTGATTGTATGCCTCCACCAACCAGTGAAATTCACTGGTGTGGGACAGAAGTGAGGTCACTGACCTTGACCTTTGAACACTAAAATCTAATCAGTTTACCTTCGAGTCCAAGTGGACGCTTGTGCAAAATCTGAAGATATTCCCTTGAGGTGTTCCTGACACATCATGTTCACAAGAATGGGATGAATGCCAGGTCACATCGACCTTGACCTTTGACCTTTGATCACCAGAATTTAATTCATAATTGCATCTAAGTGGACAGTTGAGCCAAATTTGAAGATATTCCCTCAAGGTGTTCCTGACATATCGTGTTCACAAAAATGGGCCGTACAGACAACCTGAAAACATTATGCCTCTGGTCACAGCTATCGGCCTCGCAGAGGCATGAAAATATCTGTTCTCAGGCAGAGAGAAACACTTTCACAAGGGTGACTACAACTTATTAATTTGTTAAATGTAACGGATGTATCTCCAGCTCTTGCAATCAAACATAGCTCAAATGAGCTCAAGAGCTAAATATAACAAAACCGTGAAGAAACTGAGTCATCAGAATGTCCAAAGCAAAATGGAAACAAAAACCATGTTTCCATTTCTGAAAAAAACTATTATTTCCTCAACTGTTTGCTGTCTCAATGATCACAAAACACTTTTATGGTTTCAGTTCCCTACAGTTCTTTCCCAGGGCATGTTTCATGAGCTATAACAAGAAAATAATGGATTTAAGTTCAAACAGAAGCTTTAAAAGATCCACATCATCCACCCACTGAGTTTACTGTACCTGCCACCATTCAGTGTCAGGGGTGTAATGAAGCTTTTCCTTTTCCTTTCCTTTCTTTTCCTAATTAATTAGAATAGAATAGAATATGATAGAATAATTTCCCTTCTTTGTGGAATCTTACAAAAGGTGTCCAGTGAATTACAAACAAAATACAACAATTACAAATAATGTTCATCTGGAAAGATTAAATGCCTTTATAGCATTGCTATTTTTCTGCCGTTTCTCATTCAGGCACGTCACTTTGTGTGACACTTGCTGAAGATAATTTGACGACAACTAAGGTTTATCATGTTACTGAAAGATAATGAAGTGGAAGATCCAGAGGAGATGAAATAGCTAGGTGGAAGACATTGGATGAAATTAGACTCTAACCTTTAATGAGGTCAATGAGCCATAAGACAAAGGATGGCAGGTGAGAAAAATGCATTAACTTAGACTACAGACAGACAGAGATGAAAAGAGTATTGTGAATGTGAAAAAGAGCTTTTTTAAAATATGGATCAAGACTAAGACGTCCTGGTAGAATCTCTGCGAGGCTAAACTTAGGTGCTTTGAATGCAATGCTAAAGCTTAATAGATTTAGTTTAAAAACTTAACTTGATGATGGTGCTAGTGGAAAAGTAGGGGGATGAGGGGAATGTCTTACCAAATTTCACAGGAATCCATCCAATAGTTGTCAAGAGAAAAAAAAAAAAAAAAAAAACCACAAGCAGCAAAGTAAATCAAAGTAAATCCTATAATAGCATGAGAAGAACAGCCACCAAAGTGTGTAGGATTCATCCTTTGGAAGCCACAAGTGTACTGAGATATCACACTAAATACTTTGACCTGCTGTTGGCAAAGCTAGAAGAGTCAGGGGATCACTATTGCCATCAAAATGTATCTTCTGTAGACCATGAATTTCAGCACAAACTGTCATAACACTTTACAGCCCTTTATTAAACAAAATAACATGTCTGCAACATACAACATACAACATACAAATCACTTACCGATCATGCATTAGCAGCCATGCATCTCAAGAGCAGATAAACATATTCTTGACGGAAAGTTGTTGTAAAGCCCGTTTTAGGTGGCGGGAGAATCTACAGTAGCTTGCTATGAGCATTGCTGTGCTGGCTGTTTTTGTGGTCAGCAAGACGGCAGCAGCCTGGTGCCACTACTTTAACCTCTCCCCTGGAGGAGGGAAACATGTGTCTCTTTGACTCATTCTATCAAACTGGGCCTTAGCCTAATTCTCATCAGGACACTTTAGAGTGACGAAGAGATAAAGACCTGGCAAAGGAGCCTTTCATAGGTGTCAAGATTTTTACTACACGGGATTGTGCAGGTTGCTGAGGCATTCTAGAAATCCTAGTTTAACACAGACCATTACTTTAATCTGTTTAAAGTACATGCTATTTTGTTATGGATTAATACAAATTGTCATGTTTTTTCAAAGTTCAGTGAGATAGTAGTAAATAGTGCAGACCCATAGTTGCAAAATACTTTTGAAGGGCATGAAGCCTTTCACCTCCCTAAATCACTCAGAGGTGTCAACATCCCACTGGGCTTCTAAGACACGGCTTCAATCCAATTCCTAAACCACAAATCTGGGCTTTCCCTCCTGCCACTGAGATCGATCTTATAACAACAGGTATTCACAGGTGTCAAATATGGCCATGCATTGGCTGAAAGCTTTTCTGAGCTGTAGAACAAAGGAAATCAGCTCAGTAGGCAGTGGGAGACAGAGGCACGAGTTATCTGATGTCCTCTAGATGTTTGATATGTCACCCTGTCTTTGCACTGGAGATGTTGGGTTTAATGTCTAAAATGTCCTCTATGAGAATGAAGATAAAAGATTTGCTGTTAGTTGAACTTGCTTAACTTGGCCAATAATCAAGATTTTACAACTTCAGATATCTAAAAAAGAAAAATCTGTAATTATGTTTTCAAGCACAGTGATGGATACAACCTAAACCAAACAAAGGCAATACAGACTACAAAGACTGTCATGTAAACAGTTTGATTTGATATCTTAAAAAGAGGAAGGTCAGAGTCAGAGCATAACTAACTCTTCACTTCAAACTCTGTGATATTTATTTTTTGGTAGGGTGACAATGATGGCGACTGATGTGCTCATAAAGAGTGCCCTGTTTTGCATATCATTGAAAGCATGTATATATGTTATCTATACTTCAATGTGCATCTATTTTTTCCACGATTAAAGCTATTCTTCCTGGGGGATATAAAAACATTAACAAAATGTTAATTGTGACCTTTTTGCTTCTGACTAAAATGAAACTTCTCCTTGAGAGAAATTAAAGTTTATCAATCAAAAGCTATACACTTGCAAAAGGGCAGGACGAGTCTGGAATGGATAATAAACTTAAAATACACATGACTTCATTTTCATATGGCCCATTTTCTTTCAGTTCTGAGCTTGCTCAGTGCTCGCTCCACCATTTAATAGCAATGAAGCTGTGGTTAATAACCGTAGTCGAGGTAGGCTTAGTCCTGTAATGTAAAAGTTCTGATTCTTCCTACTGATGTCACAGCTTTGAAGCACTTGTGCCTTTAGGTAGATAACTTTCTTGGTGTTACTGTACAGCCACTTCACGGTTTAAATCCAGATTTTTCAAGCATATCAATTCTCAAACCAAAATACTGGACAAGATCTAATTTTGACCTGCTAGTGATGCTAGATGGAAACTCAGGGAATCACCAAAGTCAACAGACTTTCTCTGGGGAGCTTAAATGTCTATACAAAATTTTGTGGCAATCACTCAAGTAGTGATTGAGATATTTCAGTCTAAATCAAAGTCCTGACCAAGCACCCAACATATTGCCATTCATATTCCTGCTACTTTTAGAAGCAGGGACTAAAGTCTGGTCTGTACAGAAACCACATAGCTAATTGCCGGCTGGGATTGGCTCCAGCCCCCTCGTGACGCCGTTCAGGGACTAAGCGGTAGAAAATGAATGAATGAATGAATAATTGTCTTAATTTGGACATGGAACCAGTCATCTTAATCTGGGAGGAATTGATGGCCGTGTCTGCAAACTGATTTCAGACAAGTCCGTGCATCGTAATTTTAAGAATTGCTTAGCTGAAAATCAAATTAGTCTCTCTAAATGCATTATAATTCATGTACACAAGAAATGATTATACATGCAGGGCCAGTCGGTAACAAACCGAACCCAACCTATTTCCTGCAATTTACACACCCACTGTACTTCATTTTTTCTTTTCTATCACTTCCCCACTGCTTTTTCCTCTAATTGTAGCCAGTAAAATACAATTCTGTGTTTCTCTGTCTGCTTCCCAAATATCTCACTTTCTTGCCCTTCTGTCTTCATCAGGCTGTCCTTCTTTCTCTAGCTCCAATTCTTCTTCCACTGTCCTCACTCTTCTGCATGACCAGTTTGATGTCAACCCTTAATTGTCTTTTGATGTTCCTCCAGACCTGCAACTGAGCTCCATTCTCACCAGCCAAAACAGAACAGACATTTGTCAATGCACAGGCACCGTGAGATTCCCTACTCTCATGCAGTTTCTGCTGTTGTCCTCCATTCATCCTGACTCTGTGTATCTATCTATCTATCTATCTATCTATCTATCTATCTATCTATCTATCTATCTATCTATCTATCCATCTATCTATCTATCGATCTTGGAGAGGATGCAGTGGAGCAGTAACATCAGTGTAGAAATGCCGAATGAGACCAAAGACCTCCTTCCCCCTTCAGGGGCCCAAGTCCCATGTAATTACTGTTACTTATGGCAAATGCACTCACACACACACACACACACACACACACACACACACTGTAAGTCTGTCCTAACTCTCAAATAAGCTCAGCTCGGGGAGTAAATATTTGTGCTGTGCAAGCTCCAAACAGAGGAAGGCTCCTCACCTCAGCACTGTGCCACCAAATCATGAAATATTCAGAGAGAGTGATGGGAGGTGGGGAGAGCATGAGAGAGTGAGAGAATAAAAGAGAGAAAGAGAGTGAGAGAGAGGTCATACTGTATGCTTCATAACAGAATAAGATGGACAGAGTGGGAAAAGTGTGTGGGCATGTAGCTCGGTGCTACAGCAGGAGATCTAAAGAGAAGGAATGGGTTGTTTGTGCAGAGAGAGAAAGGGGAAAACATAGAAAAAGCAGAGGAGGTGTTGAGGAAGGCAGAGGGAATGAACAACAAAGCTGAAGCTTAAGAAGGGAGAGAGTGAGGGAAAATGAAATGCAGAGAAGAGAGAGGTTGAAGAGTGTGACAGGACAGAAATAGGCAATGGAGCAGAGAAGGAGTGGGGGATGGATATTCTAAATGTGGAGGACAAATAAAGATGTAGACTGACAAGCAGGCAAAATCAGGCATAATCAGGCAGCGCAATGTGTGGTGTCCCACAGCAGAGGAGATGTATAGGAGTAAATGGATTGCAGAAAATGATGCTCTAAAGCTCTTTACAGTCCCAGTCAGTCTGGAGCTGACAATCTCTATCCAGAACTTAAAGCTCCAGTATCTAACTTTTCCCAAATAGTTTTGTTGTAGAAATCTTAATGTGGAGAGGTGTTGTCAAAGCCTCCTGTGACCCTGATGCATTGAACATTGCTGGCAGCAGTGCAGAGATATTAGCTTCTAAAAGGTTTTCAGTGGGAATGACCTCTTCAGACAATCAGAGAATTTCTGCTTGATCAGTACATTTTGTTGCATTCTCATTTACTGTAATGCAACAAATATCTGAAGAGCCGGGCTGAGCCTGGCAGATCAGTGTGGAGCCTAGCAGATCATACCAGATCACAGTGGAGCACGGAGAGGGAGTGCTGGGTGGAGCAGAGTGGACTGATTTAGAGTTTCGTGCTAGTGCTACCTTAAGTTACATACTGCAGCTTTAATGAGAGTTTTTCATTGACCGGTCACTCTCTTCTGGAATCTTGAAAGACTTCTCACTGGTAAAGTGGCTTTATTCACCTCCACTCTGCTCACTTTGTGACTTTAAAGGATCATTTAATTTTCAACCCTTTTCAACCTTTATTACCCTGCAGTGGGGAAATTTGCAAGCAGAGGGATAGAAACGAGGTACTCAGTGTTAAGAATAACAGACAAGGCATTCTCAGTAAAAACAATGTAAATATAATAATACGTAAAACTAATATTGCACACGGATATGCTGAGCATTCACAGCTTTACAGTCTGTAGTGTGTGGGGTCAACTGGGGGCTGGAGGTGGGGGGTCTACTGGGAGCAATGTTGGCTTTACAGTCTGACAGCAGCAGGAAGGAAGGACCTGAGACAGCGCTCTGTCACACACTCAGGGTGAAGCAGTTTGCCACTAACAGAGCTGCCCAGGGCAGTCAGTCTCATGCATGGGATGATAACTCGGCTAACATCCTCCTGTCACCCACCAGCTGCACTGGGTCAAAGGGACTACTCAGGACACAACTGGCCCTCTTGACCAGTTTGTTCAGTCTATTCCTGTTTGTTCCTGTTTGATGCTGCTGGCCCAGCAGACCACTCCATAGTAGATACCTGATACCATTACTGTGTCGAAGAAGGTTCTCCGGAGTCTTCCCTGCACTCCAAATGGCCTTAGTCTCAGTGTTGTTTGACTAGTCCAGTTTATTGTTGAGGTGAACCCCCAGGTACATAAGAGTCCATTATCAGTATCAGTGTCCTTTCCATGGATGTTCACTGGTTTTGGACGGGAGTGTCTGAGCCTGCAGATATCCATCATCAGCTTTTTGGTTTTCCTCACACTGATCTGGAGGCAGTTCTGCAGACAATAGTCCACAAAATCCTGGATCAGTTCTCTGTACTCCCTGTTATCTTTGTCTGTGATGAGGCTGATAATCTCAGAGTCATCAGAGAACTTTTTCAGGTGACAGTTCAGTGAGCTGTACATGAAGCTGGGGGTGTACAGGGTGAAGAGAAACTGTGCCAAGGCGGTTTCCTGCGGGGCCCCACGCTGCAGACTTTCATGTCAGACACACAGTCCCACATACTGTGGTCAGTTGGTGAGGTAGTCAAGAATCCAGTTTGATAAATGGAGGTCTGACCCTGTGTGCTCCAGCTTGTCCCTCAGAGGCCCCCTGTTGTTTTGTGTTAAAAGCAGTGGACAAGTCAAAGACCATGAGCCTCACAGTGCTGCCCAGCTACTTGTTATAATGATTTAGTAAAGTTTACTTTGAATAACAGTTCCAAAATGGAACTATCGGATGAAATCAAATGAAAACAGTCACCAATATTTATGTTCCCCATGGGAAAAACTGCAATAATTCTTGGGCTCAGGGTCTGTGTCCACCAGTGTCTGTAACTATCTAAAATAGGTGATCAGACATTCACACCCACTCGTCTCAGTTTCTGGCTATGTGAGAAACCCAGGGGGATTTCACTTCTCTATCAAGTGTTAATTTTTCATTTTCCACACAACTACTTTTGTCACTTTTTGCATGTACAAACCAGTGCAACACCATCAATTAGTCTAAGACAAATAAATATGCACTGTTAACTAAGTTTAGCTATTCTTGCCCTTCTCTACAACAGCAGGCTTTTTGCCTGATTTTTGAGCATGGCCATTCAGAACAGCCTTAAACATTTTTGTTTTCAGATGCTAGTTTATATAACATAGCTAAAATGAAAATGGCTTATCTTCTTGGAGGCAAACATTAGATATGATGGGCAAATTCCCCTGGCAATCTGCATGGTAGCTTTTAGCTACTGTGTGTGAAAAGCTGACATTTTCTTGTTAGTGATGCAATAGCCCATTAGTGCTCTAAATAGGAATGGTTAATGCTCTGGGGAGCACAAATGTGCTCAGTATATTCTAGGAGTATGTTGCACTCCTATAATTTAGGTGACAGTGGACTGGACAATGGATGCAGAAGAACCGAGGTACCCGCTATGAGATAGTCACCTAGGATTTAAGTCATGTGTTGAAAATGGACATCCAGAACAATGATCATGGAAATTCAGTCCTTAATTTTCAAAGTACTTTGTCATGGACCAACTTGTGAGTCATTTTAAAACTGAAAAAGTTAGAACTAGAGCTAGGGTAGAATGGTGGTGCAGTGGTTAGCACCGTTGCCTCACAGTGAGAAGTTTATGGGTTCGGGCCCCACCCAGGACCTTTTTGTGTGGAGTTTGCATGTTCTCCCCGTGCTTGCGTGGGTTCTCTCCGGGTACTCCGGCTTCCTCCCACAGTCCAAAGACATGCAGCTTAGGGTGATTGGTGTCTCTAAATTGCCCATAGGAGTGCGTGTATGGTTGTGCGTCTATGTGTTAGCCCTGCGATGGATTGGCGACCTGTCCAGGGTGTACCCCACCTTCGCCTGATTGGCTCCGTGACCCTGTTCAGAGACTAAGTGATAGAAAAATGAAAGTTAGAAATCATTTTCAAGAAAATCTTGAATGTCCACACCAAATACCATGGAACTGGCCAACTTTGTTGACATATCAAGTTTTGATCAAGCATGTTGCTTAAACAGATGGACAAACAAACAAAACTGCCATCCTTCGGCTCAGCCATACAAACAAAATACATAAAACACACAGACACGCACACACACAAATCAAATCATCAAAATATGGAAAGCAGTAATGCTTCTTTCAGACTGGAGGAGGTCAAAGGCTTAAAGTTTAATAACCAGAGCAAACAGCCACATGCCTAGTATTTCAAACAATAGACATGAGGATAAACCAGAGAGAAAGATACAGTCAGTTACTGCAGGAATGTGGTCATTTTAAGTTGATGTAGGGATACATTGTGGTATTGTACATTTTAAACACAAAAATGCAGTAAGGACACAATACAGAATCTATTCCTTCTATATGTCCTTATTATATCCTGCCAAACCAGCTTTAGCAGAAGGTGGAAATACTAATCGGGGAATGGAAATGGCCCCTTGGAAATCTGAAGCAGCAACATCAGAGCACTTTTATTTAGTTACCTAAATTAAATATTTAGTAGGAACAAATGATTACAGTTGATTTCTGTCTGTGCTATTCAGATGGAACTCATAATTTAAGCGAACAACTGAAAACACCAAGAGCTCTGGGGCACATATGGGGGTATCCAACACCTTTTTTTGCACTTTTGGTGACCACCAGCTTGTACTGGGCACAGCCAGGCACCAACACACACAACATGCCAACGTTAGATTTTCCGTACTACATCCATGGTGTAATCGCACAGCAACTATGCACTAATCATCATACACTTTCCTACATTCAGCCAATCATAATGTGTGATGTCAGCTGTAAGCACAGGACCTCAAGCCAGTCTGACAGGCTCTGCGCTGGCTGAATAATAGAGCCCCAAGGCTTTATTTTTAACCAAGCAAGGCAAGAAATATCACTCTCTATGGTGCTGAATGCTGTGTTATGTTATGTACAGTGAGCATGTATGTCAAGCATTTTTTGAAATCTAACATTTGTTATTGTGACGGCCCTCCCTGGCCAGGCCTCTCCCTGCAGGACCCTGGTTTGCGGAGTCTGGCCCTTAAGGAGATTCAGGAACCTGGTCTGGCTGCAGTATAAGATGGTGGCAGAGAGCCGGGTCTCCTTTCCTCCTGGCTTCCACTCCATTTGCTTTTGTTGTATTTAGTTGGTCTATGCATTAATTCCCTTTTTAGTTATGGAAAATAAGCTTATGCTTAGCTACAACTCATTTGTGGTCTCCCCACTTTGTCCTGTCCTAAGCCAGGTTGTGACGCCTCCTGTTCAAAAACACCTGAATTGCACACAACCTGCGGTAAAGATGAATGCAGCCTCAGAAATACAACCAAGAAAGCAATGAAAGAAAGAGCTTATGGGGGCATCAGTTACCAATTTTGCTCATGCTGCAGGTCATCTTCAATGAGCAACCTGCAAGACATTAGTTTGGCTTAAAGTTTCACTATGGCATTAACATTAAGACTACTGCAGACCAAGAAGGCAACAAAGTTAGAGTTAGCATTCATCTTGGTGACTCATCATGTCTGCACAAGAAACCTAAGTATCTGCATTCACTGAGTATTTGAAACACCATTCGTTTCTGTAGTAAACCACAAACAACATAACATTTCTTGCTCTGCCTAAATCCTTCAATATTGTCAGTGCTGCCAGCAATTAGGCTACTTGAGCTGTCACCCAAACAATGAGTGGCTGATGTAAACCATCAGTCAAAGCACCACCTTTATCCTCCAACAGCTGAATAATAAATAAGACTAAAACTAAAAACTGCAAGCTATGAATAAGCACAAACAGCACAAGTCTACAGGGAAAGGGTGAGTACTCTTACATCAGCAGCAAAAACTTGGATGTAAACACGATCTTGTCTAGTTTCTCCTCTTCTAGTTAACTTGATATTCTGGTGGAATTCCAGCAAACTAGTCTTTAGATTTGGTGCTCAAGCTGTAAGAATCCTCACAGCTTGAGAGAAGAAAGTTTTGTACAGCCTAGCAAAGTAGGTTTTGACACTTTTGTACCTCTGGTCGGATTGTAAGAGGGTGATGAGGCTGTGGTTTGGGTTGGATGGGTCTTTCATGAAATGCTGAGAGCCTTGCCTTTATACCTTTTCCCTGACTGCGGACTTCTAATAACAGTCATGTCCACTATTGTGCTATAGATTAAAGCTCACTGGCTATTAGTCAGGACAGGTAGAAGTGTTCTAAGAAAGGATAAAATCCTTTGTAGCAGGATGTGCTTTAACCAAAGCTCAGTGGGTTCATTTCTAATGAGCATGTACTCATTCCTCAGACATATAGCAACCACAGTTTGATATATGGAATACAAAAATGTAAGCACATTAAGATTAAAATGATGTGCCATTTTTTTTTTTTTGCTAAGATGACACTCTATATGTTTGTACTATTCTGATTTGAATGTTCTATTACTGTTCTTCAAACAAAGTGCTGACAGAATCATATGCATCATTTCACTTACATGCAATATATTTTTTCATGCACAACCAAAACCACGGCTGTTTTTAAACATGAAATGACATACATCTTCAGAAATGTAATAATCTTAATGAAACACTAAATGCATTGTGTCCAATACCCTCACAGCTACAGAAAGACAAATGTGTTTTTGTTCAACCTTCCATGCCCTTTATCAGCTTATACTAGTCTACTTGTCTGCTTGCCTTCCTCCTCTGCCACCAAAAATAGAAACAGCCCCAGACCCATTACTATTCCTACAACATAATCCAATGCAGGTATAACCAACATCATAGCACATAAGTGATAACGTGGTCTAATAATCGCTTCATGTTTCCTTCCTTCTCCCCAGCGTCCCTCCGGAATCAGTATCAAAGCAGAAGCCCACACAGTCCGACTGATGAAAACGACTGACTCGCGTTTTCCGTGATGTGAGAAATTGGGTGAAGTATCGCAAAGACCAAGTTAGATTTGCACGCACAGACTTGACTCCCATCTCTGGTTGTGTCTCCCTGCGCCAGAGCATCCCCCCTTTTCTGAAAAGAGAGAGAGGCACGCAGTGATACAGAGGCACAGTGAGGGATGCACTGGATGAAAGTGAAGCGGGAAGTCCAGGATTTTTCCTTTTCTCCCTCGTTTTGGTATAAAGACGATAAGTGACTAAAAGACTCACTTTAGCGCAAACACCCATCGCTTTTGGACACTTTTGGGATAGTCTGCACCTGCCGACGTCGACCTGCCCGTGTTCGTGAGGTTTATAAGCAACTACTCCACGATTTTTTAAAAACTTGCTTCAGGTCAATGGCTGGTCCTTTATGTCTGTCTCCTCATCTCCACACTGAGGGATTCAGGATGCTTTGCTGACAAAAGAAAAGCAAAGAACAGAAAAGAAACTCTTGTGGACCGACAGTGACCTTCTGAGTCTCGGTGCTGGGACCATTTCAGGAACCTCTTTCATGAAACCTCTTTACCTTTTCATTTTGGATATCTGTTTAGGATTCTGTGCAACGCTTTAGTTCAGCGCGCACTTGTCTGACTCAACGATGTGCTCCGGTGGGAAATACTGCGTGCTTTTGTTCTTGCTTAAAAGTATCCTGTCGGACCCGGGAACCACAAACCAAGGTGAGTGTAACGGGCGTCTCTGCGTCCACAGAGGCTAAAGGGCGGATGCACCAAATTTAAATTAATCTAAATGAATTAATTTTAATTATTTTTCAACAGAATGAACCCTCTGCTCTCGCCTTTACACACACTCAAACACAAGGTAACATGTTTGCAGTGCAGTCTCATTCACTGTCTGCGGACATAAAAGTCTGGACTCATTTACATTTTGAAGACTACCAATAAAATATGGATATTTAAAGAATATAGTGCCTTCATATTTTTACCTAAGTGTATATGAGCAGTACAGTACAGTCTTTTCACAAATTACATGAGGCTATTTTGTATATCAGTAACAATTGTTTCAATAACAGAATTGCCCTTGGGTTATTCATTTCTTTTACTGTACTTTAGATGCCTTGCCATTTGCATCCAATGTCTAATGTTGTTGGTTGAACCATGGTATCCAGGCTCTCGGTTTTTAGCAGGATATGACAATGGATCTATCTGGAATTTAGCTAAAAACGAAACAAAACAAATAAACCCACCTAAACATGCACCCATGGCCACAAAATGCAGGTAAAAAGCTCATTTACTGCTCAACCAAGCCACCTCAGATTTCAGTAGAGTTATTTGGTCCTATCCCTGACATTGTTACAACACAAATGCAAAATGTGGCACTTTTGTTTTTTGTTCTCCACATACTGTTTTTAGATTACCGTGGCTATGCGTTTGTCCAAAATACACATCATTATATTTATTTATAGCATCAGAATATATGCAAAAATACCAGTTTGTTGCCTAAACCAAGAGTTGTCATTCTTGGTTTCAGTGCATTTATCTACTGTCCTAATCTCTGATACTGTACAGCTTACAACATAAATGTCTGAAAGACATGGCAGTGATAATGTTTTAGTTACTTTTGCTTCTCTGTTATTTTTTGGTGTACTGTCTCAAAATATATACATCTAGAAGTATTACTTAGTAAGAATAGTCTAGTCAACACTATAGCCTCAAAATTCATACAAAAAAGCCAATTTGCTGCCTGAAACAAGAGATGAGAGAGATAAATTAGTTACTGTTAGTTATATAGTTTTCAGTATAAATATTTTTAGTCCTAATCACTGATATGTTACAACTTTTAAAAATGAACTTTGCAGTGGAACTTATGCTTTAGTAAATTTCCCATTCCTGTCAAAATATTTATTTTACCCAGAATTTTACTGTGAACATGCACTGAAACACAGTTACAGCATCAAAATGCTGCATTTGCCTTTTGATGTTACGTAAAACAGCAATATTACATGACATTATTGACAAAATTGACAAGTAGCCTCCTGGAATGAAACACTTTGGGCACTCAAAAAGCTTAACACCCACATGCCTACACATAGATATTCAAAGACGCACTCACAACTTCAGTTCTGCTACTTTGCCAAATCAGACTTGTACAGTTGTGAAAATTGGAAAAAAATCAGAACTGCGACATTTTTTTTCCCGGAAATTGGCACAAGTTGTTGGAAAGAAATACTGTTAAAAGCCAACTACCCACACACCTACTGTACCTACACACAAAGACCACATACTGCAGATACAAATTATATTCACTGGCTGCTCAAGAGCCTCCATCTTCTTCTTCATCTTCAAAATCAGATGAATAGTGGGATCTCAGGTGCTTTTGTGCATGTCAATGCTAGACAGTGCTGCAATGCTTCAATACTAACCAGTTAGATATTTTGCACAATGTAGAAAGGCAAACGATTAGGTCACTGCTGCTCTTTTCTTAATTTTGGTAACCTCTAGACACTGGTAATGGCTATCCCAGTACAGTAGGTCTGCATCATTGACTGTATATAAAAGAAAGCTTAAGTCTGGCTGTCGCCATATTGGTGGTGCTTCACTCCACCTGCTACAGCTAATCCAAAAATAATGGGCAAACAGGTGGATCGTGAGTGGAGCTCATTAAACAGCCAGCAGCCAGCCACCTATGATGATACATTAATGATATATGCAAGGTTTCTGATTTAGTGAAAGTGGTTTTGTTTGCTGATGACACTACCATATGCATGTACTAGGTATAAGCAAATTAATATTGGATTAGCATTTTTTTGGATATGTGTAAAATTATGTGTGTTGACATATCAACTGTCTTTACATGCTTGAAAGAATAAATAAATAAAATATGTAAAAGGAGTGAAAACTGTGGTTGTGAGGACAAGTTAGAGATCACTTTTTAGACAAATTCAACAACCTCCAGGTGTGATATCACTGCTATAGCTGCTGAATGTTTCTCATCATAGAGACCAATGTACAGTATTTCTCATTTTCATTTTAACAAAGATTCAAACAAATGGAATCTTTTGAAAAGGAGGAATGACATTTAAAAGT
>NW_018127884.1:2910667-2919586 GCF_001952655.1 Monopterus albus | reverse complement strand
GGACCGTGACGTCGCCCGGAATGGCGCAGCCGGAGCCCCACCCTGGAGCCAGGCCCGGGGTTGGGGCTCGAATGTGAGCGCCTGGTGGCTGGGCCCCCCCTCACGGGGCCCGGCCGGGCTTAGCCCGAACGAGCGACGTGGGGATGTCCTCCTGTGGGCCCACCACCTGCAGGAGGATCCGTAAGGGGCCGGTGCACAGTGGATTGGGCAGCAGTCGAAGGCAGGGGCCCCGACGACCACGGAGACTAGCCCTGGGGACATGAACAGAAACATTGCCACAGCTATAGGAACCACTGAGTGTTACAATAAATGTCAGCCTCTGGCATCCTTTGTCACCTAAACTAGTGCTATTGAGTTACCTATTTATGACTCTCTGTCTCCTATGGTGAGTTTAGACGTTCAGTGTGTGCAGTTCCAAACAGTATGTATGAGAAACACAGGATATAATAATGTTTCCACTCCCCAGTTATACTCATAGGTCACATGGCTAAATGGTTGTTCTTGACATCTTCCACTTTGCACATTTGCTGAGGTCAGTTTAATATTCCCACCTGAATGTATAATATTTGGGATACACATTTTCAAATACAATAGACATGCCAAATGTCAGAGTCTCCTTCACTTCATTTTTCTGTGTGTTTGTGTATGTCTTTGTGTGTGTGCTCAGTTTTCCCCACAGGGTATCTGTCTGCCTGTGGTAGTGACAGGCATGAAGGGGATAGAATGCACAAAGGTGAAATGTGAAAAAAACGACAACGTGAGGAGTTTAAACTATAGACCAAGCTAATACAGCTTAGCCAGCTGCAATTTATCTGAGTGAATTTTCAAATGACTGTGACTCACTTGTGAATGTCCTCACACACCAAGTGAAAGTGAGAGAGATGAGAGTCATTATATAACTGGGTATTTATTGGTCATTGTTAGCTGTTTGTCTTCAATATAAAAGGACATTTTGTGTAAATATTTTCAAAAATAACAATAGCTTCTCATATGAAGTTACCTTCCTTATGTTATGTCTTAAAATGTTGATATGCTAGCCGCTGTACTCCTGCCCCATAGTTACTGTTGCTCCTGTCAAGCTTTCCACTCTTGCACAGCACCTATGCAATTTATAATGATAACGGTGGGAGATTTACCACTGAAATCCTCAGTAATAGTTGAAATAATGGGCCCTTCTTTTCAGACAGAGGCAGACAAAAGCAGGAATCTGGTTTCTAGCAGCCAGTGATATTTCCACCTGAAATGACAACTGTCTCTTGCAGATTTTATTGGCTTCTAATGAAGTTAAAATTAGTTCCCTGCCAGTAGTCACTTGTTTAGTGGATGCTGAGTTGTCTCATAATATGTAAAGTCAGAAACACATCTTTTTTTCTTTTAAAAGACGGATTAAAAAATAGTGAATGAGAAATTGCAGAGAGTTTTAGAAGATAGTGGGACAGATGTTAACCCACATGTGGTGTCATGACCTTGGTTCTTTGTTCACTTTACAAGCATTTTCTCTGGTACATTCTCCTGATAAGTGGCTCAGTCAAAAATCAGTTATCAAAACTGTAAATTTTCTGTCAATCAATTCATCACTTAATTGAATATTTACATCACCCGTTATTAGTGTGTAAATTAAAATGATGGGCCAGATACAGTATATCTGAGACCATTTATAGCTGTAACATTCAGGAGGATACTACACTGTCTTCTCTTAATATGAGGACACTGCATCATCGGTGTCATGATCAAGTGAATTAGATGCTCATGTAGAAAATAATGATTCTTTCTCTCCCATTTGCTTTCTGAAACCACATCCTGGAAACAAAAAAAAAAAACAAGATCCCTTATAGAAATGTCTGTCTCTCTCTGGGGGATCTCAGCCAAGTGCTTCTCTGTTTGAATATCCGAATATCCTCAGGCAAATACTTATATAATTGAGTATCCTGACTCCAAGGGAGTATAAGATATGCAGTATATAAAACTTTCCTTTTTGGCTCAAGACCAGGTTTCAGCAAGTTGTCATTTCACAGACCACAGCAGTTTTCTGCAAATGACTGCTCAGTAAAGACTGTGTTATTCTCAATAAAAAAAATCTATGACATACTGTACATGTATGACTGATCACATGTGTGAGGTTATGCTGTTTCTTGAAAAGTCACACATGTTGTACAATTGAATTAAATCCATGTATGCACTTAGTAGACTAAATCACACAAATTTACAAGAAACAGTGGGAATCATAGGTGAAACAAAACTATCACAGCACAATGATAATACAATAGAGGCAGTTCTGAAAAACAACATTATTCTGTTATTAAATTTTTGGAGGCTAAATGAAAATGAAAGCATACCCTTAAAGGAATAGTCCAACCTTTTAAGAAATATGCTTATTTGCTGTTTCCGTGAGAGTATAATGAGAAGACTGATACCACTCTCACATCTCTACTGTAAATATTAATCTAGAGCCAGAAGACTGTTAGCTTAGCTTAGTATAAAACCTGGAAACGGGGAAACAGGGGGAAACAGCTAGCCTGCTTCTCTCTACACAAACAGAAATATAAAAGTTATATGGGGAGCTACATGATGGAGCTACTGCTTGATGAACAACAAGCAGGATGCAGTCTTCTATTAAGATGGCAAAGCAGTGCCCTGTAGCCAAGCGGTTACAGCGTGGCCGACCACATACCCTGGGCAGCACACTGCAAGCGCGACAACGGTGGTTTGAGTTTGACTGGTGATATTTGTCGCAGGTGTTTCCTGTTTGTTACCATCTTAATAAATAAAGGCTAAAAAAATGGCAGAATATTTTTTAAATGATCTTAAATTATGATGTATATTTACTGTATTATGAATTTTCTTCATTTTTAGAATCAATTAAACCAGCCCTGTGGAGTTTTATTTTAAACTAACCAAATTTTGTTTACACTCAGTGTTATTCACCACACATTGCACATTTGCTTGAGGCCTAACAAACATGTTGTTTTTATTCATCATAAAACATTTGCAAAGCTGATTTTGTATTTAACACCCAGCACTGTTTACATCCATGTTTACTAGCCTGCAGTCCTCTTCTTACTTACCTTTGCTGGCACACTGCAGCCTGCATTAGTCACCTGTAAAACAGATGGGAGGACTGTGCATCACATCACCTGTGTGTAAGTGGTTACATGCAGGCATGCAGGGACCCACCCATGAATAAACAGCTCCATAGTGCTATTAGAAGTCAAAAACTCCACAGGGAACTTTTCAGATGAAATCATAGCACTTGCAGTGTAAGCCTTGTAAATCCACCCACCCATTAACATGTCTGGAGTTGGGGAAGGATAGATGCTATCCCTCTGTAACACAAGAGAAACCCTTTCAATCAGTAGAAGCAGAAGTCACAAATCATTTTGCTGATCTGAATCATATTGCTGTGTTCTGTTCAAAGATCCGCACTGTAGTCCCGGATTATGTAGCTTTGTATTGGAAAATCAATTCTTAAAGCCACAGTTCAGTGACACTAATGAGTCAATACGCTCAGTTCAGTTCGAGGATTTAGTGTTAAACATTTCTTCAGTCATGTACTGAACAGTATAAGTGTATCAGTGACATATCACAAGAGACATTTAGTGTTATATAGATGATTTGTGCCCACCTGTTTTTTTTTTATAAACTGACAAGAGTAATGTGATTTGGCCTCCTGATAAATACTGGTTGGCATAACATTATAACCACTGACTGGTGAAGTGAATAACACTGATTATCTCGTTACACTGGCACCTGTCAGTGTGTGGGGGATATTAGGCAGCAAGTGAACATTTGGTCGTTAAAGTTGATGTGTTGGAAGCAGGAAAAACAGGCAAGCCTAAGGATCTGAGTGACTCTGACAAGGGCCGAACTGTGATGGTGACTGGGTCAGAGCATCTCACACACTACAGGTCTTGTTGGGTGTTCCTGGCCTGTAGTGGTTAGTTCCTACCAACAGTGGTCTGAGGATGGACAGAGAGTGAACCAGCAACTTTTAAATGTCATTCCTCCTTTTCAAAAGATTCCATTTGTTTGAATCTTTGTTAAAATGAAAATGAGAAATACTGTACATTGGTCTCTATGATGAGAAACATTCAGCAGCTATAGCAGTGATATCACACCTGGAGGTTGTTGAATTTGTCTAAAAAGTGATCTCTAACTTGTCCTCACAACCACAGTTTTCACTCCTTTTACATATTTTATTTATTTATTCTTTCAAGCATGTAAAGACAGTTGATATGTCAACACACATAATTTTACACATATCCAAAAAAATGCTAATCCAATATTAATTTGCTTATACCTAGTACATGCATATGGTAGTGTCATCAGCAAACAAAACCACTTTCACTAAATCAGAAACCTTGCATATATCATTAATGTATCATCATCGGTGGCTGGCTGCTGGCTGTTTAATGAGCTCCACTCACAATCCACCTGTTTCCCCTTATTTTTGGATTAGCTGTAGCAGGTGGAGTGAAGCACCACCAATATGGCGACAGCCAGACTTAAGCTTTCTTTTATATACAGTCAATGAGGCAGACCTACTGTACTGGGATAGCCATTACCAGTGTCTAGAGGTTACCAAAATTATGAAAAGAGTAGCAGTGACCTGATCGTTTGCCTTTCTACATTGTGCAAAATATCTAACAGGTTAGTATTGAAGCATTGCAGCACTGTCTAGCACTGACATGCACAAAAGCACCTGAGATCCCACTATTCATCTGATTTTGAAGATGAAGAAGAAGATGGAGGCTCTTGAGCAGCCAGTGAATATAATTTGTATCTGCAGTATGTGGTCTTTGTGTGTAGGTACAGTAGGTGTGTGGGTAGTTGGCTTTTAACAGTATTTCTTTCCAACAACTTGTGCCAATTTCCGGGAAAAAAAATGTCGCAGTTCTGATTTTTTTCCAATTTTCACAACTGTACAAGTCTGATTTGGCAAAGTAGCAGAACTGAAGTTGTGAGTGTGTCTTTGAATATCTATGTGTAGGCATGTGGGTGTTAAGCTTTCTGAGTGCTCAAAGTGTTTCATTCCAGGAGGCTACTTGTCAATTTTATGGATCCTAACTCCATGTCAGAATTTTTCATGTCCATGAATACGATACAGCCTAACAGATGTTTTTGTCACAGCTGAGATATGAAGTCAGAAACTTATGAAAGCATATTTTAGAATTTAGGTCAACCATATTGGTAAATTTTAAGTAAATAAATACAACAAAACTTTAAACAGAACAGATGGATATAAGAACGATGGGACCAACAAAAAGAAATTAAGATTTTTGAAAATTGTGACAACAGAGAAACCGGTCTATAATTTGTGAAGTTGTGCTTATCACCAGATTTATACAGTGGAATAACCTTTGCTATTTTCATATTATTGGGGAACTGCCCAAGTCGAAACGACATGTTAAAAATATGGGTTAATGGTTTGCATATCCCCTCATTTACCCATTTAACAGTTGTCATAGTGATACCATCACCATCACTAAAAGACAGAGAAATTTGAGTTCTTCCTGATGGTATAACTATGGTATCAAACAAATTCAGAAACACAGTCGGTGCTAACCGACTGCCACGCTGACTCTTGTGTACACAGTATTAGGCAGGTGGTCATATTGTTATGGCTGGTCATGGTAGAATATGTATGTGCAGATTGTGTGGACTTGGCCTTTTGATTATGGTTAAGGTTAAGGTATGTGTAGGAAATGAATATACAGTAAGTCAATGTAAAGGTTCAAGGAGAGAGAGAGAAAGGGAGCGTGTGTGCGTGTGTTTTGAGTGTGAAAATCTGTGCTGTGGCCTTGGGTGTTTTATTATTTTCTTCCTCCACAGATATTTACAAGAATTACATTATTTTATGTCTACATTACACTATATATAAATTTCAGCACTTGAAAGACAAACAGTGAAAGGAGGTGGTAGAAAGAGTTGGCTGCTGTCAACCATGGTATGGAACATGGTTCATGATTATGAAACATTGTTTTTATAATTTTGTCAAAAATCAATATTGCTCACTCTGTCTCACTGTCTCGCTCCCTCCCTCTCCCTATGTCCTCCTTTTGAACAGAGGCAAGGCCACCTTATTATAATTCAGCCCTTAATTACCAGCAGGAGATCAAGTCTAAAGAAGTCTCTGTAAATACTGAAGCGGTTCATTTAGTCCCACCAAAGTGTATCTCCTCTGGTTATCTAACTTGTTCTCAAAACAGTACCAACCCCATTAAATTAGTCCAGATTTGGCGAAGTCCACTGAACACTGAAGTGACAGGTTGTCTGAAGATGTGACTCTTTGGTCTATAATGTCGACCACTGAAGTGGGACACGCTTTATTGATAGAGATTGTAATTAACTGGCTGTGTGGAGACAAAGGAAATTGCACATTCATCATATCAAATAGACTCATGGGGTTTAGCAAGTGCCAGATAATGGCTCTCTTCATGCCTGAGCCGTGACCAGATTGCAGACAGCTTGACTTGTATGTACACCCTGCAGTCATGGAAACAAACATTAATGCTGAGATCAGATTACAATATATCTTTGTCTTTTGAAATGTGTCCGATTAACTTTTAGAGTCATAAATATGCACGGCAGAGTAAAGGTTGGGCCTTGACCAATCGGAGGTGATGTATTTCACGACTTGTATGGTGTACACAAGGGGTTCTACCTAACTGCATAGTTTTATGAATACATTTGAATTTTTGTGGTGAAGCTGGGTTATATCTTTTTTCTCTCAGTCAATATGGAAAGGGTTAGAATGTGGGTGCACAGCATAAATACAACATGTTGCACCCATGTGATTGAATTGGTTAATGCTACCAACTGTTGTCAAATGGTAATTAGTTTGCAGAAATGAAATAAAACATAAGCCGTGCCATGTTTATGGTTGTGATAAGAAAGAGTTCTCTGTGCTGTTAAGGGTCAGCATCACTGAAGACATCATTTAAACTGCCAAACTAGGCAAAGTGTCATTTATTTTGCACACTACACTGGATAAAATGAGCAATGCCCCTAGTCTGGTGGCAGAATGACCACTGGGAGAATTGAGTCTTTTCCTGATGAAGGCCTCTACATAAATTGGGCTGGTGACTCAAGTCAAGAAGCCTATGCAGCCCATTTTGATTCTGTATGGCCATCATGCTTCTCATGTCTGTCCCTCTCTCCCTCTAACCGTGTTCAGTTATTTTTATTCCGAGGCCCCACCAATTCACTTACTGTACATTCATGTATTTGTACATCTATGATGGTTTAAACACTGAGGCAGCCAGCAGTAGAGTGTTTCTGACTTGTTTTACATGAACAGAAAAGTCAAGAAAATTGTGAAAATGTGGCTATAAAGCTAAGACAACTTAAATTCTTTAAATAGTCTGCATGTAAAAAAAAGAGACAGTGCAGAATGGACTCGGAGCAAACACCAGTCACTTTTTACAGCATAAGCAGTGGGCAGAAGAGTTTATTTAGCAGGAAAGATGTATTTTCTGCTCTGATTTCCTCAGGAAATCTAACACATTAATTAAAGTACTCCGAGTCTGTCCGGTTAGCTCAGATATACAAAATTTTATTATAAAGAAGAAGAAGAAACGCTACTCAAATAAAAAGATTTCTGGTGCTCTATTTACTGTCCAGTTTGAATTCTGAATGTGAGACTCTCTAAAGCCTACTACCCTGTAGTTATAGAGAGCAATAAGTGAAAAATAGATTAGATCAGCTGTAAATTCCAACTACCTTACTTGGGGTTAAGTTTTGGTGGGCTAGTCCGAGTCAAAAATGCCAGGACAATATTTATTTCCACTCCATCCATGGTCCAGTGTGATGGGTTGCCTGTTCTTAGGCTGATAGTGCACTCTGGATTATACCTACACACAGAAGTGCACAGTTTTCAGGAGGAATTTTTGGCCGTTATTTTTAACTTAACCGCTTTAGCTGTCCACCAGCTGACAATGATCTTACACACAGACCTAAACTGAAGTACATCTACTACAGAATAACTTTAGATAAAGAAGCTTTTTGAAGGCCTGGTCAAATCCCAAACCTGAATCCAACAGAGATGCTGTGGAATGACCTCAAGACAGCCTTTCACACCAGACAGCCTAACATGACTAAAGCAGTTCTAGGAAGACTATTTTTTCTGAACATTATGCAGGTCTGCAGCAACAGAAAGTGCTTCTTTGACAATACTGCTGTCAAAGGAAGCTGGACCAGTTATTAAGTCCAAGGGTTCGCTTACTTTTTTCCACCGGCACTGTGACTACTTTATTGTGTGTTCAATAAAGAAGCAATATAACGATTATAATTTTGTTATTATCTTAAGCACAACGTGTTTGTACGTGTGACTTCAGAACACATTTTATGACCAATTAAAACAGAAAACCAGGTATTTCTAAAGGGTTCACATGCTTTTTCTTGCCACTGCATTTCTCTTAAATAAGTTCTAATTACAGTAAACCAGTTTCCATAGTCCTTTCATCTCTCCCCTTTATTAATCTTTTTCTTAATAATTTATTAATAATTTTCAAAAATTCTGGAAAAACTCTTTAATAACAGATTAGATACATTTATTGACAAACATAAAATCATCTCTGATTGCCAATATGGTTTTAGGTTGAACCGATCGACATCTTTGGCCATTACCGACCTGATGGAGGACATTACAAGTGCTATGGATGAGAAGAAATACACAATGGGGATATTTATTGACCTAAAAACAGCATTTGACACAATCAATCATGGATTATTAATGGACAAGTTAGAAAAATATGGGATCAGAGGAATGGTTCTGAAATGGATTAGAAGTTATTTGACACAGAGGCGTCAATTTGTGAAGTTGGGTGAATACTAATCGAGTGAGCTGGATATTGTATGTGGAGTGCCTCAGGGTTCTGTTTTGGGACCTAAATTATTTATATTATACATTAACGATATATG
>NW_018127884.1:2898970-2910321 GCF_001952655.1 Monopterus albus | reverse complement strand
AGGCGGCGGCCGCTCTGGCAGCAGCCATGCCAGGGGCTGGAGGGGCCAAATCTGAAGCCAGAGGCAACGGCCCTCTGCCTGGAGGAGGAGGGCTCATGGAGGAGATGAGTGCCCTGTTAGCAAGGAGGTAGCGACACATCATATATTACTCTTCGATTCAGTACGTCTCAAAATAGGCACTTGAGTCATATGAATGAATTTCAGATCTTGTTTCATATACTACAGAAAAGTGAAACTTGACACAGTTGCCATACAGTAGATTTAGCAAACCCCAATGTTGGTCGCAATGGATTTTGTTGTGCCACCTGAAGAATAAGTTCATGTACTCATCACTCTCACTATTCCTCAGTATTATGAGATGATATGTAGTAAAATCGTAATTTAAATGCACTTTGTTGCTGACAGAGAAGTATCACTGTAAGATCTAGAGAAATCTAAGGAATTTAGGTTTTAAAAATGTGGAGTTCAGGAGGAATTGTGTGGTCTGTGCTTTATGATATTAACATTAAACATGATGATATGTTTTTAAAAATAGCAACTGTTTTTCAGAAATAATTCTGGACTCTGTCTTACAGGAGAAGAATTGCAGAGAAGGGCTCATCACCTGAACCTGACCAGAGATCAGTAAGTACCATTAGATCCTTCTTGTCTGCTGTATTCATGGGGTAGGACTGGATAAGTCTGACTTCTTCCTACTCCATTCAAGCATGTACTAGGTATAAGCAAATTGATATTGGATTAGCATTTGTTGGATATATGTAAAATTATGTGTGTTGATATATCAACTGTCCTTACATGCTTGAAAGAATAAATAAATCAAATCAAATCAAATCAAATCTTTGGCTTATCTTTGATGTCATGTAGCAGAGAGCCTCTGACCTTTGAGAAGGAGAGTACTAATCGGCCAGACTTAACCTTGATGCACGTTGGATATGTGTTAGTGTTGGTGTTGTCCTGGACCTTTCTAAGAGCTGTTATTTCATAGGTGGTTGAGTTTGATAAAGACTTTACAGCTCTGTCAGCTCCTCATTGACAGCTTGATAACTATTGTCTGCTCTTTTCCTATTTTGTCACCTCCATTTCTCTTCTTTTTAAATTCACTGTCCACCCTCTTTTGTACTCTCTCTCTTCCCCTCTCTGCTCTCTCCTGTCACTCTTTGTGCTTATACTCTTGTTCTTTCTTTCTGCCAACTTTTCTCCTCCATTTTACTCGGCTTTCTTTTTTGCCATCCTGCTCTCCCTAGTGGTTCTGCTGGACACTACGACAGTGCTCGGAGAACTGGACTGGAAGACCTATCCTGTCAATGGGGTGAGTGGTACTGGCATTTCTTAAAATATTGCAACAATATTCACAACAAATTTGCCTACAATAAATAAATTTGAATCAGCCCAACAAGAGAACAAACTGATTAAAATACACCAAAATGAAATTTAACATTTTGATGTATTATTATTTTTGTTTAGTGTCTCACCCTGTCTTTGCAAAAACTGAACCCTTCAGCCTGAATAGTCAAGGTCTGTCTTGCACTGAAATTAGATACAGATATGAGACAGGACTTTGCATCTCATTAAAAAACATACAAGCAGTAAGTGACATATTTCAAATGCCAACCATCCTGACAGTAAGTCAGGCTAGTGGATTTTGTGGGTCAAAAGAACATCTGTATGTCTAGTTTTAAACTAGGCTACATTTGGCTGCAAAGTGAATGTTTTTTTAAGATGTCTATATTAGATATACAGTACAAGTCATGGGAAGGCACAGTGATGTAGTAGTTAGTGCTGTTTTCTCACAGCAAGAAGGCTCTGGGTTTGAGTCCCGACTGTCCTGGGGCGGAGTTTGTATGTTCTCTTTGTATGTCCCCCCCCCCGACCCTGTTCAGGAAAAGGGCGGCATAGATGATGAATGGTACGAGTCAGAGGTTTGGACACACCTTCCCATTCTGTGGTTTTTCTAGTGCTGCCTTATGATGATAATGATATAGTATTTCACACTACATGCTGAAGAATAGATTATTCTTTGGCACAGCAGGGAGTGAGGACCTACAATACTAGCTTTACCCCTTGGGGAAGGAGGACACAGTGGTGGGGCTTTTAAAATGCTGTATAAACAGTGGCAATGGTACCAGCAAGTGACCACACAACTTTCAGGTGAGCAGTGTGGCAGTTATCAAACAGCAAAAGACTGAGCAGAGCAAAGACAGCTTAAATGCCATTATTAAAAGGGTTTTAAAAATGCCTCTGTGTAACCCCAATATATAAAAGCCTAAAGATTTATTCCATATTTAACCTGTGATGTGTTTTGACCCACAAATTGTCAAATTGATGCTCACCGCTCGCTTAACTGAGTACGTGTCTGTTCCCAAGTGAACAGAGCTGCCATTTTCATTCTTATTTCTAAAGGTAGCCAGAAATACCAGAAATATCCTGTTTATGTGTTTTTGCTGGAAAACATGTCCCTGTTAGGGAACCCAGATTCAATATTTTCTTGGTTTTGAGAAAACAGAATGTGTGAACCTGGTGCATCAAAAAGACACAGAGATACTGTGGCATGTAACACCCTATCCAGCTTCTGGATTCCTGACATTAGCACGCATGTCTTTGGCTTTAGCGACAGAGTACAGGATGTATTCGTTTGGCAATGCTTTTATCAAAAACAAGTAACAGTAAGTACGTCCAGACCTTGTAGTGTACAGTAGGAGTGACAGCTAAAACGGGAGCTGTGTCCCTTTTAAACAAATAACTAAAAGCATGTTCTGTGCTACAAAGTGCTTAAAGCTTGGGGGCTGTTTTTTGCTTAGAAATGATGTATTAATAAGTGCTGAGATATAGTGTGAATAAAACTCCTACAGCACAAGATACTGAATCAATATTCTTTCACTTTCTCTTCTTCTGTTTTTTAATAGAACCCAGGCAGTGAATACAGATTTGATCGAGCCTTTATCTAGAAATTAAAGTAATTTAACTGCACTATATAATTCTTACAGGGCCTAGGTCTAAAGGGAAAATTGTGTAGATTTCAGTCTTACAAATATCTCAGTTGGGACTGAGCAGCCATCAGCAACAACAGTAATTTTTTCAGGATGTTGTGTCTAATTCGGGACTTGAGGTGGAAGTGGGACTGTTTGTGCTTTCAGGCTGTTATTAAAAGTGTAATAAATCTGTTGGAGAAAAACAATATAGAAACAAAATACTGAGATATTTTCAGGCCCAAATACAAATAGTAAAGTGGCTTCTTCTCCCATGTACACAGCCCTAAACAGGTTTTGCTATGGGGAACAACAATGCCATTAACTGGTTGAAATAAAACACAACACACCACCACCAGCACCACCACCCAGATTCCCATCAAATCAATAATTCATCACAACTACAGAGGTTCAATATTTTCATAACGTCTCCCTCTCTCTCTCTCTCTTGCTTCCCTTTGGTCTGACAATGATAAATTGTCTTGTTTTAATCAAAAACTCACGTCTTAGCCAGTGACATTATTGTTAATACAGTACTATCTGTGTGATGTAGGTAGATGTATGTGTGTGTGAGTTTTGATAACAGCCTAATATTGAGTCAGGCTGGAATTTAAACACTTTTTTTGAGGGTTACATAATCTCAGAGATTCTTGTTTCTGAGTTAATTGATTTTTTTCACTCAGTGCACATATTTTGTGCAATAAAATATTTTATTCACAAAACTAGCTTTTAATTCAAATGCAGGAGCTCCAGATCATGAAATTTCCAAGAATCTGAGTCGTCGGTTTTTTTTTTTTTTTTCTTTCATTCCCATGAAGCTCCTCCCAGGCTCTGGTAGCAGCTGTCATGCTAAGAATAACAGACAGAACACTGGTGAACCCATTCTTTTCAGTGGAGAATAGAATGACAGTCGACACAGTAGCTGTTGATCCTTCAGAGAGTCTGGGGAGGGACGTCCTAGACGTGCCATCAGTCTGTCACAGGGCTGACACATAGAGACAACCTAACCACGTGTGTGTGGACTGTGGAAAGAAACACCCACACGCACATACAAAACATACAAACTCCAGACTGAAAGGCCTCAGTCAGTCAGCAGGTTCAAACCTTCCTGCTATGAGGCAACAGTGCGAACCACTGCACCGCTGTATTGCCTCCAGTCATTGGTCTATCTTCAAAAAAACCTAAACTAAAAGGACACTAACTTTGTAGTATGATTCCTTAGACATTTTTCCTCTTGAACCTTTGTTGTCTCTTGTCTTACAAGACCACCACAGCATGGGCACAGGGTTAAACTGGTAAAGCTCAGGACCTCATGTGGTGGCATTGTCCTGAGAGATGTCGTTGTGCGTGCTAGTGGCCAATATGATAGTGACAGTTAAATGTCAAATGTGTTTCTGTCCATGTGTCATGTGGTGATACTTCTTTATTTGTTAATACTGATTGGTATTGATATTTTTGTGATCAAATTTCCATTGAGAATTAAACTGTAAGACCAGTGAATTTATATGTTTTTGTTATTTTCCACAAATTACATACAAATACTAAAATCAACAATGAAAATTGTGTACTCATTGTAATTTCTATGATTTCTCTGGTTTAGCTCATTCAAATGTTCTGTAGTCCTCCATTGTCTGGGTGACATGTTCCTTCATCACAAATAATACCAGGCCTGTCTTTCATCAAAATGTGCTCCAAAGGCTAAAAATGGCCATCACTTTTTACAGTCTCTGAAGTAAGAAAGAGCCAACTGGATTCTTCTGTTTGTTTTTTAACAGCTTTTGCACAAGATGAACACGATAAACCAGGTTCTGGATTCACAAACATTACAGTAAATACACAAAATGGGTGCTTTGAAAATAACAAAGCCATAGAAGCCCTTATCTTTTTAAACATAGTTATACAATATAGGGATGGGGCTACAAGGTTTTGTTAAGTCACAGAGACGTTTAGTGCTGTAGCACATGCGCTAGCGCAGTATCCCATAGGCATTGAACGTTAATGAACCAAAAAAAGTTTAAGGAATTTGCTCAAGCACCTTTTAAAGACAACAAAACAATCGTAAGTCTACGAAGGATTAATGTGGTCCTTTTGAATGTCAGGCAGGTCCCAGTGTCAGGCTTGTGGGTTCCCATCATTCCAAACTTGGGCTGCTGCTTTTGTGATAAGAGTTCAGACAATGGTGACCAAAAATCATAAAATCCTGCAGTGATAAAAAAGGCTCAGTTGGCCTGTATTTACCGCCAGTGTCTTGCATATTCTGTGCTTATTCTAGAAAGCAATCTCAGGTGCTGGTCATACTTCCTCATCTTGCTCTACTTCCACCAGAGGATATTAAAGTTCTCAGAGAAATAAATACTTTACTTTACTTTGCTCTAAAAACTGGGAAATTTATGCAATATGATCATTATTACTAATGAAAGTGATTTTGATTAATGTTATGTCACCTCACAGCTAATGAAAGGAGAGGCTTCTGCTCAGGTTACTAAGCTGGGTCTCTATGCAGCCACCACTGATTCGAAAGATGATTTCTTTAACTGCAAGGCAGCAGTTCCTCTAAAACCTCTTTTCATCGATGAAAATCTTTCATAACTTTCCACTGACTCACTTTACTGACTGTCAGTGACCTCTTTTTCAGGAGCAAAGAACAGACCTTCAGCTACCAGGAGCCATAGCGATAAAAGAAAACCAACATCATAACAAGGAGAGCTATAAACTTACCACATGTTTTCAGTATCTCAATGTCTCTGTATAATGATATGGCTTTGTGCCTGCTTCTGAGTGTCATCGAGAAGGTGTCTCTTCTGTGAAGTCAGTGGAAGGGCTGCTACTGTACTGGCTGGCATCATCCAGACATGATTTACATGTAGGTGTTCTGCCCAGCTTTGTTCTTGAGTACTGAGACAAAACCTGGGAGTACAGGGAGAATGTGAAATCAGGCCGTACTCTGTTCAGCAACAGTATCCAGGTCAAACAATGGACATTAGTATATTTTTAAGTGATTTGACAATTTATGTAAGCACTGAGCATTTTTAGGAACACATGTCCACCTGCCTGTTCAGCTATTCAATCAGCCAATCATGTAGCAGCAGTTCAGTGCATAAAATCATGCAGATGCAATCCAGGAGCTTCAGTCAGTGTTGACATCAACCATCAGAATCAAGATAAAAAAGTGGTCTCATGATTTTGACAATGTACAGATTTTGCCACCAAACAGGCTGGTTTGAGTATTTCTGAAGCTTTACTCAAGATGGCGCCAAAAAAAAAAAACTCCAGTAAGCAGCAATTCTGCAGAACGAAACTCCTTGTTGGTGAGGGAGGTCAGAGGAGAATGCCCAGGCTGCTTCAAAGCAATGGAAAGGCTATGGTGACTCAGATAACCACTCTTTACAACTGTGCAGAAAAGCATCAGAATGAAGAGCAGGTTGAACCTTGAGGCAGATGGGCTACAGCAGCACTCCTGTCAACCAAGAACAAAAATCTGATGCTGCAGTGAGCGCAGGCTCACTGAAAGCGGACAGCTGAAGATTGGAAAAACATGGCCTGGTCTGATGAATCTTGATTTCTGCTGAGACACCCAGATGGTAGGGTCGGAATTTGGTGTCACCACAATGAATCAATGGACCCAGCCTGCCATGTGTCAACAGTTTGGACTGCTGCTGCTGCTGGTGTGTTGTGTGGGGAGTGTTTTCTTGGTACACTTTGAGGCCCATAGTACCAATCAATCATCATTTGAATGCTGCAGCATATCCAAGGACTGTGACTGACCATGAGTATTCATTTATGGCCTATCTTCTAATAGTTGATTCCAACATGATAATGTACAATGTCACAATTCAAAGCAAAAGTCATATAAAACTGGATTTATGAACATGACAATGAGTTCAGTGTACTTCGGCGCCCTCCCCAGTCACCGGATCTGAAGAAACAACTCGAGTGTACTGTATGTTTGCTGACAGCAGCCCAGATGAGTATTTTTCACTCTTAACAATGCGGTACATCAGAACTATCACTGCAGGTACATCAGCCATCCACTCAGCACTGTTTCAAGAAGTTAGTGTGGCTGCCATAAGGAACAAATGTATAATGAGCAGCTGTGTCTGTCCAATTCAAGTCTCAAGAGGCAGTAAGATTCTTGAAGTAGATGGTCATCTTCTAAGCAATAATGATGACGTCTTCTGTGAAGTTTCCGTCAAATCACCATCTGTATGCAGACACCATAGTCATTAATTACTGGGTTGTAAACTCTGTAAAAATCCCTTTGGACCTGAAGAATATTCATCTGAACAAGCAGACATCAAACATGACACCTCATATTGGGTCAGTATAATGTGTTTTAAGATCTTCCATGCCACCGCTAAAATGCCTAAAATTACACACCCAAATTAAAATATCTGTAAGTCCTGAACCACTGTGTCTAGGCCTTGCCATATAGTTGCCAAAGTTTCTTTTAAAAGTATCAGAAACACCCTAGATGACAGAAACAGAGTAGCGGGTCCGTGGCTTTTTATATATTCTGGTAAAGGACACTATGGACACAAACTACCAATAAATAACAGCTCCAGATTTGATGAAGATATCATAAACTATTGCAATTCTACTGTGTTTCGTTTTCAAGTGGTCCAGGTAATTCTCTAAAAAGGAGTCTCTAAATTCACTTATAGCAACCAAATGTCATTCTGACTCAGTAAAACACTTGTTTTTAAAGATTATGATCCCTTTTTAACAACCACATAATCAGCATAAATATACATTTGACTCCAAGTGGAGAAGACTTTTAGAAAGATGTGGCTTAGTTGAATGAACACAACAAAAGGTGCTTCAGACTGTAAAACAAAATGAGACCAAGGTTTCATGTCTCATGTTACAGTATTAGTGTGAGTTCAATACATTAATTAGTCCTGCAACTGGTACTGAAAACCTGGTTTCAGTTCCAGCCTGCTAAGCTTGGGGCTATTAGGCAGAGCGATTAGTAAAGGTAGGTGCATATCTGATTGCCTGATAGCTCGTGGGCTGTGGCTCATCTTTCAAATGCAGGGTTTGCATTTGTTTTCTCTGCTCTGAACCATGCCGCATCCCAAGGGTGCATTTTAGAACACTGAGGCACACAGAGTGACAAATCACCATTTTCTCATGTTTGTATGCATAATGGTACTCCAATTACTTAATGCTGATCTTATGCAAACTAGAAAGCCTGCTTTTTTAAGCTTCCTTTTGAAGGTCTAAGGAGGGCACTGAAAAAGAGAATACAGTGTACTGCATATGTTGAAGGAACTCCTCTCGCATCAAGGGTGGGAGACTTACATCACCTTTCTATGACTTCTACAGTGGTTTCATTTTTATACATTAGCAGAACATCTCAGAAATTACACTGCAGAAGAACTGCAGGGGCCTTGCGCCTGCATTCAACAATAGTCTGCTTCTCATTCTATAAATCGTCTCACTAACATGTAGGCACTGTATAGGTATATATACAGCAGTTAATTATGCTCATACAGTTCTGTAGTTAACACAGGAATTTGGTTTTATTTTTAGCCTGTTACAGACTTTAATACAACTAAATCCTATACCAAGATGTGTTGCTATTTTTAGATTCTATGCATGATTACATGCTACCTCAGGGTCCACTTAGCATCATAAAGGAACTGCTTTATTGGGTGGCTGGAGTTCTGAAGAGAGCGATTATGATTGATTAATCATTTAGCCTGTGGGTGTCACATAGAGCTAATTCAGATAACTTAATTAATATAAGATGAAAGGCATTTTCCAGACTCCAGCCAAGGTTAAAATATTATTTAATATTCTCTATTTGAGAACACTCTACCTCAGTTGTTTCAAATTCTACTTGTTGTGTATCTTTACTGAGACTTTCCTTGCGTGATACATTCAAGATATTCATCATTAAGGACTATGCAGCCACTGTATGTGTGTGTGTGTGTGTGTGTGTTCAAATGAAAAAGAATGAATCATATTCAACACAGCACCTTTGGGTAATTTTCTCCTATTGAATTCTCCATTTTGCAGATATCACAGATATAGTATTACATAATGTCGGTACCAACATGATAGAGCGTGAAATCAATATGCAGTCACAGAGTGCTTTCCATTTAGCTACTTATGTTTTCTCCAGTCTGTGACCTGGAAATAATAGTCTGCAATCAGACAGGAGGCTTCAGTCCTGTGCATTTGGAAGAGAGCAGGCCTGCAAGAGAGATCTTACACAGGTTTATCCAATGTGGAAGTGGGACTCTCTTTAGTAGATCTATTCAAATTCATGGATGGTTCATGGAAGAGCAGCATTTCCTTGCCAAAAACACTGTAATAGGCTGAAACAACCTTTTTCACTCTGAAGGTTTTTTCCAGTGTGGCTGAGATATGTACCCTCACTAATACACTGTGCACCATCATGTATTTGATAAAGCGTTCAATTGGTCCTAGTCAAATCACAATGTCAAAAAATAACTGCCTTGTGTTTATCTGGTGTTTATGCTCAGGTCTAGATACATCACATGAAATAAACCATTGAAAGGGTGCTGCTGTAAATAATGGAATACAGGCATGAATTCACAGTGTGTTACACTGTTGAGAGCAACTTCTCTCTGCAACTTAGTGATAAATTTGGCCATGGAAATTTTTGACTTGCTCATGGAGACATCACAAATCCACAAATGGTCTCTGTGAGGCTACATTATCTCATTTCAGGAGAAGGAGCAGGAGCGAAGACACACAACTCTATGGGCTCCATCCTTTGTAGGATTCAGTGTTTGAATAGAGGCATGGCTATAAACCAGTTACTGCTACTGAGCTGATCGGAATGTCAAGAGTGTGGACAAAGCATTATTGTTAATATTACTGCAATGTGGTGAAGACACTGCAGAAGAAGCACTGCAGTTTTCCTGTGCTTGGTTTGAACTTAGTTTTGATTAAACCATAATTTAGTGATCCTGGAAATTACAGTAATTTTCCATCACTATCCTCACATTGCCTGAATTAGGGGAGCTGTGCCTAACCTGGTCTGTAACGTCATAAAAATGACAATCCAACAGTGAGACAGAAGCCAGGGTTCTAACTCTTTTTCACTAAAGTTAATTTTTTTTTATAAAAATTATTAGCAGAATAAAATACTGCCATTCATACATAATAGTTGACCTGACCTGCTATAAATTTCTGTACCATGGCCTGTACAGCAGAAATGCTACCATGCTTCCCATGTATTACATGCTCTTGAGATACTGTATAATTACATGTCCAGCTGTGCAACTGACTCAGTCTCAGTTGCCCATTCAATACCACAGGATTTCTGAGAAGGAAGTTCTGTCAGTAAGTGTTAGGTCTTTTGAAGCGCTGATCTTCACACTGTTAAAGTGGAGCAGTCAAATGAGAGTCTAGCTGATGCAAGAGCTTGAAAACATCAGTGAAACTAACATGGTGCCTCTCAAATGTCATGTTTCTATATAGGTTAAGTTTTACCCCATGCAATAGAAGGTGCCCAGGTTGACCAGATCATCCAAGAATGCATATATTGCACAGTAATTTCTGAAGAGTACATCCAATATTAGTGTATTTGCTACTATGCCTTGCTCTATGCTTCGTATATACAGTAAACTAGCAAAATGCTAGTTACCAGTATACCCATATTTGCTTCCTATATTTTGCAGTGGGATGCTATCACAGAGATGGATGAGCAGAACAGACCTATTCACACCTTCCAGGTTTGCCATGTAATGGAGCCAAATCAGAACAACTGGCTACGGTCTGGATGGATCCAGCGTCAGGCTGCACAGAGGGTATGAACCATCACAACACTTCCTTAGATACATACTGTACTTCTTCAAAAAATCCTTGCCAAATATTTGTATCAAATCAAGTAGTACTGAAGCAGGGCCTGAATGTGATATTGGCACAAAGTTGGGAAAGTGTCAGGTTTTCTAGAAAGAATCCAGTCATAAATAGAGTTTGTGCAGCCTTCTCTCCCTCTGTAGCTTCAAAGAAACTTTTAAACTTTGTTTTCATGTGTGGTGCTATTTCTTTGTTTCTTTCTTTCACTGTTTCTTTCTTTTGTTTTCTTTCTTTTTTCTTTGTTTTCTTTCTTTGTTTCTTTCATTGTTTCTTTTGTTTTCTTGCTTTCATTTTTTCTTTCTTTTTCTATTTGTTTTCTTTGTTTCTTTTTTCTTTGTTTCGTTCTTTTGTTGTTTTTTGTTTCTTTCTTTTTTGTTTGTTTGTTTGTTTCTTTCTTTCTTTGTGCTCTCCCCTCTGCTGTGTTCACTCTACACCAATGACTGTATCTCGACCCCTCTGTCAAGATGATACAACGGTCATTGGTTTCATCCGAGATGATGATGAGTCAGCCTACAGACGGGAGGTTGAGCAGCTGGTCCTGTGGTGTAG
>NW_018127884.1:2897919-2898293 GCF_001952655.1 Monopterus albus | reverse complement strand
ATGTACCAGAGTCAAATTCCTCGTGTGTCTGACACACCTGGCCAATAAAGCACATTCTGATTCTGATTCTTTCTTTGTTTTGTTGTATCTTTCTTTGTTTCTTTGTTTGTTTCTTTTTTCTTTCTTTTTTTATTGCTATTAATATATTCCAAAAATAAAAACCCTTTTGTGTCTGGTCAAACAATTATGTAGAGCCAAATGCAAAATTTTCAATGACCCCCATGTTTATAATGCCTGAACTTGTGATTATTGTTATATTTTAACTCAGGTTTATGTGGAACTGCGTTTCACACTGAGAGACTGCAACTCCATCCCTTGGGTGTCTGGCACCTGTAAGGAGACCTTCAACCTCTTTTACCTGCAGACAACTGAAC
>NW_018127884.1:2894367-2897902 GCF_001952655.1 Monopterus albus | reverse complement strand
AAACGACTATGCCAAGGTTGATTATCAGATCTGTGTCTTTTAGCATGAGTTATCTATCATTCAGTAGCAATGGACTATGCTAATAAAATGCTTATTATTGGTTTTAAGGTGGACACCATTGCAGCAGATGAGAGTTTTACACAAACGGATCTTGGAGATCGTGTTCTTCGCCTCAACACTGAGGTCAGGGAGGTGGGGCCAGTGACACAGAACGGCTTCTACTTGGCCTTCCAGGATGTAGGAGCTTGTATTGCTCTTGTGTCTGTTAAGGTAAGTGACCAGGGTGGTGTGACTTACGTTTGCATGACCTTTAGTCATGAACGTGTCCATTATATTTCTTCAACTTCCTGTTTCTATTTTTCACATAAGGTGTTCTACAAACGCTGCCCATCGACTTTAAGAAACCTAGCGGCGTTTCCCGACACAGTACCACATATGGACTCATCCTCTCTGGTGGAAGTGAGGGGTGCATGTGTGGAGAATGCAGAAGAGAGGGACACACCCAAGTTGTACTGTGGTGCAGATGGAGACTGGCTGGTACCACTGGGACGCTGTGTCTGTAGCATTGGCCATGAGGAGATGGATGGCTACTGCCAGGGTGAGAAGTTGTTTTGGAAGTTTTTAGGTGTATGTGTGTGTGTTTGCACAAATTTTTAAAGCAGTACACTTGGCCATCAGTGTAGTAAAGCTGCAGGCACAGAGAAGGACAAAGAGAGAGAGAGGAACAGCAAGAAAAGAAGAGAAACCAAGGCATTGCATCACATTAACAAATCTCTAGGGTCTTCTCAGTCATCTGCAGGAGTCTGCATTTACAGAACTCCTATTCCCTCCACTCATTCTAAGATCCTGCATCCTCGTCTGATCCTTTCCATCCTCATCTCTCTTCATCTCTTTTCAGCTCTGCCTCCCCTTCTCATCTTGTCCCCTCTCTTGTCCACTTTGTGTACTCACTTACTCCCCATTTGTTCTCCTCCTTGCCCCAGTCTTTCCTCTCTTTTCACTCATCCCTTATAATTCTGCCTCTCACTGCCATTCTTTTCTACTACAAGACCTTAAAAAATGTGAATATGAAGAGATTAAAGAGAGTCTGTGTGTGTGCGTGTGTGTGTGTGTTTTGTGACATTTCGAAATCATTACTTTGACTCTCACGAGGGCCCTCTGGACTCCATCAATAATGTGGTCTAAATGGGAAAGTAATTTCTTGTAATATCAAGCTGTTTTGGATTTGTGCTGTTTATGTCTAGATGTCACCTTGATAAATATCATTCTGTTGCAGGTAACTGCAGACATAAAAAGTCTCATGTTAAGACTTTGATAAATATCACTAAGCTTTTGTTAAAGGCTTTTTTGGGATGCCTCCTTTCTAATTTGACTTATCAGCATTACTTAACTGTGGCACACTGCAAGCAGAACATATTAAGAAAGTTCAAGCAACCGTTGAGTTGTTCCACATAGTCTTTGGCCTGTTTTCTCAATTAGACTGTGCAGGCAGACTCGGGGTAGCTAGGTTATTACAGAGAGAATGCCAGCTGTCATTAGTGAAGCTGATATGTAGGGCCTGCTTCAATATCCCCTTTTTTGGCTCCTTGAGTAAAATATTTCTTTTTATCTTCATCTCTTTTATCTGTTTTTTATTTATCTTTTTTCTCTCTCCCTCTCAATCATCTCAAAGATGTAGTTAAACAACAAGAATCCTATCAGGAGAGATTATAGATGAGCTGGCAGCTTAGGAGAAGCACTCTTACCGCTTTCCTCATATATGTCCTACATATGTCCTGAGCTCACCATTCATCTCCTTTGGTTAATGGCAGTTGCTTGTGTTGATTGTGCTGTAGTTGCAGTGGTGTCAAGGGGAATCTTGGCACCAGCTACAATGAATGGGTCAGTAACTCATGAGGTAATAACCCACTTGGCACATAAAAAATTATAATGTCTGTTATTTATTTATTCTGGACCCTGAATGATAAATGGCCAGGCTGGTTTTATTGCCCGGTTTAAGCTAATTGCAGATAAAATGGGACTGATGTTTCTAACTGTCATGTCATGATGCAAAGCCCCTGCACAACATGCCTACTTAATTGGTGTAGCCGCACACTATATAGGCAGCTGTTGTCATGGTAATTATTTACAACAGTGACCAGTCTGTGGGACATCTTGCGTGCAATGCCACCAAAATACATCATGTAAATAAAACTAGTGATTATTTTCATTTTTGTTTAAATCTAAAAATAATTTTCCAATTTCTGATTACTGCTACAAAAAGTGTCCAATAAAGTATAAAAGTAAAGAAAAATAAAGTCAGAATTGTTACAAAATGCAAAACTGGCTTCCAGGATATTTTCGCTTGTGACCAAACTAAACTAGCAGTGTCCTCCTGTGTGTCTGCTGAACATTTCTCTGCCTTATATCTGCACTGGACATACAGGAGCATAGGTACTATTGATCATATCCGACTGAGAGTCTGGAAGAAAACAAGCATATTTCCCACAATGACTGTTCCTTTAAAATCCAGTTTTCTGAACTGCTGCTGTAGCATCTTGAGTAAAGGAAACCAAAGATATGGCTATGCTTTGTTTTACTGTACAGCATTGTTAGGTCATAACTATCAAGCATGTTCTGCTATGAACTTCTCAAATGGCATCTCTAAACTCATTAAGAGTTTAGAAAAGGTGATCAGTCGTAACAACATCATCTGGCCTTCTAATTAGTGATTTATGGCTTTAATTATTTTTCTTTTTTCATTAGTAATTCCCACAGGATTTGATAGAGCTTATGCTGTTATGAAGATGTGCACTTTGCAAGTACTTGCAGGAAGTTTAGGCATGAACTTTTGATGACTTCTGCTTTCTCCTCGTTTTCATTTTGGAACACTGCTTCAAAGGGTGCTGTGATCAAAGCTGTTTGAGAGGCAGCATGGGGAAAGAGCAAAAGAGGGAGAGAGAGTGAGAAAGGGGGAGGGGGTAAAGAGAGAGAGAGAGAGAGAGAATAGGGAAAAGCCCTGCACTACCAAATATAAGCAAAGCTCTGCGCTAACACGTCCATCTTTCCCTCTCAGCTGCCCAAACAAAGGCATCAGCCCTTATCAAACCCTGCTTTCCACCCCAAAAGCATTCCACACCAGACTGTTGTGACATCTCAATCGAGTGTTTTATTATTCTATTCCTTTCATTCAGAGTCAGCCACAAGAGGATTGCTCAGAGATAGGCTGGTTATATCATGACCTACATAAAGCAACACCATAGTACTAACGCTATTTATTCCACATCCTTTAGTCACAGCGTGCTATTCAAAATGAGGCAGTGATTTTGGGGGGGAAGCTATTAGAGACATTTTTTCAAATTTCTTTAAAGTCAGAATAAAAATACAGACACATGTCAGGTTTGCCCGGCTGCACCTGCCTCTCTCACTTATCTCCCTCTATTTTAGCTCCCTTACCCCTGATTTCTTTATTCTGACACACCTGCTTCACGTCCCCTGAATCACCACCAGCTGCACCTGATTAGTTTCTTCCTATTTATACCGTGCTCATCGTCCA
>NW_018127884.1:2893150-2894226 GCF_001952655.1 Monopterus albus | reverse complement strand
ACCCTCCTCAACTCCACATCACTCCACCACGCAGGTCGATGCACAGTCTCCCATTAACCGTTACTCTGACTTTGCCCCCTCAGCAACCAACCACCACGACCAGTCCAGGAGTGAATCCTAGCATCCGCAGCCCGGCCTCCTCCTTATCATCCCACCACTAACTGTATGTTTTCCCGGACTGCCGCTCGACACCTGGTTCTGCTCTATATTCCTTCACCTGGTTGTACACATATTTATCGTCACTGTTAATAAATAGAGCACTTGTTGCACCGAAGTCAGCTACCTGGGTCCATCATTTTTTTTACTCGCTCACCTCACTACCAGAGCGATCCTAACAGAAAGAACTGGCCATTATGGACCCTGCTGACACCGGTGCAAGTAGTTCACCGTCTAATGCACAACTGGCTCAGGCACTGCAGCAGCAACAACACGATCTGACTACGCTTACACAACAAGTAGCACAACTTACCACCCTCATGCTGTTCCAACAAAGTCACCCTGCCACCCATTCGACCAGTCCCCGTCCTCATCCTCCCATACCTGAACCGGACATTTTTGATGGTACTGTGGATAAATGCGGAGGGTTTTTGCTGCAGTGCCACCGGGTGTTCAAGCACCAACCATGGACATATCGCACAGATAGAGAAAAAATCAGTTATGTAATCAACCGGCTCCGAGGTAAAGCACTTTCTTAGGCCGAGGCTGCAGACTCCAGTGGCTTACTCATTGGCACCATCATCACTGAATTCCTGGACGACCTGAGGACGGTTTTTTCTCCATCATCTCAGCAGAGCCAAGCATCTAGGCAGCTTCTGACTATTAGCCAGGGGGCTCGAGGAGTCCTGGATTATTCCATTGCCTTCCGGGTCCTTGCTATGGAGGCCGGCTGGGAGGACCGCCTATTACGTGCAGCCTTCTGGCACGGCCTCAACGAGAACATCAAGGCTGAACTGAACATGAAGGACGAGCCCCCTGACCTTAGCTCCCTAGTCGACTTGGCCATCCGGATCGATCGTCAACAGGGCTCTTTCTGCAAGGAAAGAGCTGGGCAACAGACGGCCCCCCGGCCCCGTGCC
>NW_018127884.1:2891340-2891701 GCF_001952655.1 Monopterus albus | reverse complement strand
GTCCCCCAGGCTGCTAGGGCCCAGACCCTCGACTGGGCCCATGCCTCTCAGCTAGCATGCCATCCGGGGGTACAACGCACCATTTCCCTTCTGAAACGCTACTTCTGGTGGCCCACCCTAGAGAAAGACGCCAGGGAGCATGTAGCTGCCTGTGTTCCCTGTGCGCAATCCAAACCTCTCCATCAGTCCCCTGTGGGTCTCCTTCGGCCGATTACTACACCCAGCCGGCCCTGGTCTCACATAGCACTAGATTTTGTCACCGGGCTTCCTTCCTCCCTCCCAAGGCAACACAGCCATCCTCACCATTGTTGACTGCTTTTCCAAAGCTGCTCATTTCCTCGCCCTTCCTCAACTCCCCACT
>NW_018127884.1:2890849-2891220 GCF_001952655.1 Monopterus albus | reverse complement strand
CGGCGGAACCAGGAGCTGGAAACCGCCCTCTGTAGTGTCACCAGTTCCTCACCAGAGGACTGGAGCCAGTTGTTGTCCTGGGTGGAATATGCTTATAACACACTCTCTAGATTGGCCACTGGTATCTCTCCCTTTCAGGCCTCCTTGGGTTACCAGCCTCCCCTACTGTCCTCTGCCGAAACAGACATTGCTGTCCCCTCAGTCCACGCTCACATCTCCCGCTGTCAGGCCGTCTGGGCAGAGACCAGGGCTGCCTTACTACGCACAGCTGACCAGAATAAACGGCTGGCCGATCTCCGCCGTCGGGCCACTCCTACTTATCACGTTGGGCAACAAGTGTGGCTCTCCTCTGCTCATATCCCCATTAAAGC
>NW_018127884.1:2870681-2890101 GCF_001952655.1 Monopterus albus | reverse complement strand
CCCTCAGCAACCAACCACCACGACCAGTCCAGGAGTGAATCCTAGCGTCCGCAGCCCGGCCTCCTCCTTATCATCTCATCACTGACTGTATGTTTTCCATGACTGCCGCTCGACACCCGGTTCTGCTCCATATTCCTTCACCTGGTTGTACACATATTTATCATCACTGTAAATAAATAGAGCACTTCTTGCACCGAAGTCAGCTACCTGGGTCCGTCATTTTTTACTCGCTCACCTCCCTACCAGAGCGTTCCTAACAACACGTCCTTAAACCCACCAGTAGGCTAAGTGATTACATCCAATAACCAAAAAACAAAACAAAACAAATAAAAAAAAAACCCAAACTGTACTACTATAATCAAATATTTTTGTTTCAACAAAACCTTTTAAATGGCATTTCCCACTGGCACCCTCTTTTCACATCTTTTCTGATTCTAGCACAGCCCAGTTTCTGCTCATGGTGTACAGAGGAATAGTGAGGGAGGAAATTAACTTAGTTTTTCAGAATCACTTAAGGCCCCTCACTTTCACCATGACCCACCTGTGTCAGAGTTCTCCAGAAATGAACAATACTTGGCTTGGTCGCCACTTGTGACCTTAAATTCAGGTAAAGTGGAATAGGAAATGAGGAAATAAATACCATCTATCCTCTTAGCTGTGTCTGAGTCACTGTGCCTCTCTTCTGTCCATTAAGGACTGTGTTTACTCTGGCCTCTAACACAGCTCAGCCAGAGCAGAGCATCACTCATTCTCTGTGAACTTCCCATCTGCATATCAAAGCTGAGAGACCAGGGTAAACACTGTCTCTGACTCCATCTGTTTCTTACAACATAAAGCCAAGAGAATACTTCCAACTCTCCTATAGTTAACACGCGATTACGTTCCTGTAAATATGTAGGTGATGTATTTCCTTTAGCAAAATCCCTGTAGGCTACTTACTGAATTACAAATCTTAAGACTTCTTTTTATTAAAGCTACTCAACCAAAAGGGTCTTGTGAGACTCAAAACTAATTCCACAATAAGCCTTACTGCTCATGCTCCTCTCTTCTAGTTTCTTAAAGCTATGAAAGCTACAGATGCCTGATTGTGATAAATTGTACAAAAGGTAGCTTCCAGTCTAAAGCTAGCACTAGCTGACTACAGGGATCCTGGCACTACAGCACCACTGCAGTGGTACCAGGTCAGGTGATGGGGTTGATGGCTAGGCAATTTAATGTGGCACAAAGCATTAATGTCACACCCAGCTCAAATTGCTCCCAAATTAAAAAACACATTAAATGAATACAAAGGTAAAATCTTGACTATGCTAATTTACTAATGTCACCAAAACAAACTTGTTAGCTTTACATGCTAACACATGCAGCAGGAAGAATTCCACACAACACAAGGACTGTAGCTAGCAGCTTGTCATTGAGGGGGTAGTATAGCACAGTCTGTCCCAGTTTTACCTGATTTATCAGACAATGTGTAAAGTCTTACAAATTGTAAGTTGTTTTTTAAGCAGAAATGCCAAACATTCACAGTTTCATGCTTCTAAAATATGAAGAAACACCAATTTTATTGGTCTTTTAAAACACATGAGAGTAAATATGATAAAAAAAAAAAACTTCATCTTTAGGTCTTAGTGCTGCGAAAAAATGTTCACAGTTGTCTGACATTTTATAGGCCAAATGATTAATTCATTATGTGAAAAATAATGGGCAGAGAAACTGATGAGGAAAAAATAATCATTAGTTCAGCCCTAAGGCTATTAACTGCAAAATACAGTATACTGAGTCTGCATTATTGTTTTTTGTTTTGTGTGCACAGCAGAATTTGCTCTGACTGAGATTACTGTATCTACTTTGTGCCAGTATTGTTCTTTTCATGAATGAGAATGTCTTCCATGACAAAAAGCCAAACAAATGAGAGTCAACAAATTAGATCTCTTGTGTCTGAGTGTGCATGTGGGATGTTTTCAAACTTTTGATAGATATAGTGGTATGAGTACTGTAATTGATTTTTAGTAGTGATCCTGCCAGTTTATATCAGTGAACAAGGGAGCTGGAAATTCAAATGAATCTACGTGTTTGTTGCCACTGACAGGAGATCAGCATAGGAGGAACGGAATAACCGAGGGGATGAGGTGCTTCAAAAATTGGAAGCTAGGTGTGAAATTACTCTTCTCATTGACTTCTTTTTAGGATTGCTATGTGTCAATGCAACCTGTCGTCTCTTTCCTTTTACATACTTTTTATACTCAGTTAGGTTCACCTGTACATATGGAGTGTTTTTCCTTGGATCTCTTTCTTTCTTGCATATTTCATTTTCTCTCTGCATTTCAAGGAAGAAAAGCTGTGTAAAATATAATACAGCAGAATATATAGTGGTATAGAAAGCAAATATGAATGGATTCATAATCAGTTAATTGATAAGTATTTGAAAGCAATTAGCAATTGTTTTGATAATCTAATAATTGTTAAAGTGGTTTACTCAAGCATAAAGGTTGAATATTTACTCCACTTGTCATTCATGAGGATTTCCTGCTTTAGTGTTTTATATCACTTTAAATGTAATGTCTTTGATTTCTGGGCTCTTTTTGGACAAACTATGATGTTACCTCAGGTTATCAAATGTTTTATAGAGGTTAGAACTAATCAAAGTACCTAATGACAAATTGATCTGCAATAAAAATTATTTAGCTGTAGTCCTAAATCTGAAACCAGGAAGTGAATCTACCTGTTTTACTGTGCTGCTTGATAGTGGTAGCTACTAAAAATTAGCATTGAACAACTTCAGCAACATAAATCCTTCTAACCTAGAACCTAGACTGTTGCCTTTACCCTACATCTGTCTCAGCACTCACTGCAGTTTTGCAGCAGCGGCTTTGATTTTACTGCTTTAAGTTTTTTAGGGTGACTATAAGTGATATTTTACACTAACAACATAGTTAGTATATGAAAAGTTAAACAATGAGAGTCTGTTTATATGAGTCTGCATGCGTATAAAAGGTGCAGGGAAGATGACAATTATAGATGGCACTATAAATGAAAGTTTCTATACCCAAAAACTGAAAGACATATGACTCCCAGTCTTAACAGGCTTGACAGCAGAGAAATTTTCTAACATTACAATGACCCTAAACACATTGCAAAAATCACATGAGAGTTTCTAAAGAAGAAAAAGTGACAGCTATGACCTGGTGAAGTATGTCCCCTGTCTTGAATCCATAGAATGCCTTTGGAGAATTTTACAGATGAAGGCAGAGCAACAAAACCCCTCCAGCAAAGAGCAGCTGGAAAGCATCATATGTGAAGAATGACAGAAATTCTTACCACAGATTTGTACAAGACTGCACTCATCCATGCCAGGAGGGTTGACTCAAGACAGACCTGCAAAATATTAGAAAACAGGAAAAGAATGGAATCTGAGGAATGAATGTACTGACTTTTGCTGAAGCTTGTTCTTAAATGTAGACCTTTCATTATAGTTTAATTAGTCAAGCATTTGTTTTCTTGGGCTTTAGCTAAAGACAAATACAACAGTATTAAATGAGCAGGATTTGTAATCACTTAACATCTTAGTGGCATTGACCTGGGGTGTACTCAGTTTTGTGGTACACTGTCCATATAGACACTCTGTCGGTTGAGATGCTACATCAGGTGGTCCAGGTTAGGATCTAAGGGATTTAGTATATCTATAACTACTGAATTTACTGAATTAGAATTTCCATTACTGAATGAATAAATGTACCAGGAGCAATTTAGTTCAGTTGATTTTATTTTACCAGGATAATTCACTCAGTAACAATAATCTTTACCAAGGAGCCCTGGGTACAGTACTAGATACTGGTTGGCAGCTGGGCAACATTCATCTGGCACAATGTGAAACCTACCACTGTCTAATAAAAAGGGCATCAGAGTGGTAATGAGTCTCAGTGGAGGCAATAATGCACAAGATAATGAAAACTTATGTAATAAGGTCTGTTCCTGAAGATGTGAAAGAGAAAATAAATGAATGTGGCTCACGACTGCATCTTAGTGCTTTCTATTTACAGTATAGTTATTATGAGAAAAATAATAAACTGCTGAAATTATAAAATCCTTCTGACTGGCTGCCATGAAGCTTTGACTGAATTTCACAATCTGTCTTCTTTGTGCTCTATCATTTCATTGTCTGTATCATAGTTGGCATATTTACTTTCTAATATAGATATTATGCCAGCCACACATATATTCTCATGCAAATTATTCTGCAATAAATTGCCCCCAAATACCCAGAATATTAAATAACTGCAGTATTTTTGCTTTTTAACTCTGCTGAGATACGTCCAGGGAGAAGAAGGTAATCGGCAGTGGTTTTTGCCATCTTCTGATAAGCTTTAAGGGAACGGGAGAAGGAGAGGAAAGCAGGAGGAGAAATGGGGAAAGAAATATATTGGAAGAAAAAAATCAAGAAAAGGTGAAAATTGTGGCAGAGCAAAACAGTTAGAGAAAAATTATAGAGATAAAGAAAAGAGAACTGCTTGAATTGATGGGGGAAAAAAAGAAATGGGAAGGTAAAATGGGAAAGAACTGGAAGAAGTAATGAGGTAGGAAAGTGAACCGGGGTAAGGATGGAAAACTGGGGTCAGCAGAATGCACTATGTACAGTAAGTAGATTGAGATTTTAGACTGAAAGCAGCCTATAACTGCATTTTCATAATGCATTATTTGTATGTTAATAGCTCTTTTTTTTTACTGGCTTGACAAACAACAAAGTTTCCTTTGTCTGCATTCAAGGGAATCTGAAAGTCAGGTCTCTATTAAACTTTCTGATTAAAACAAATGGGCTCCAGAGTCTTTTCCAAAGCTTAATAATTTATATTGTATACTGTAGTATACCCTTCCCTCTAAATGTACTTTCTGAACTCCTGAAAATTGTATTTCTAAAAGCTAAAACATGTAATTTTTCTGCATTATCAGACAATATCACATATACAATATTACTTTGATTCTTGTTCCATCATTTCATTGCTGAACTAAAGATTTTTAAGGTTTTTAGGACATTATATAGTCTAATGAAGTACAGACCTGTCATTTTTACGTTAATAAATATGTAAACAGCCTGTATTGTTTTCTCAGTTCAATTTTTATCTAACATTTTTATTTTTATTTGGTAACTCTAAATTTCACAGGAATTTAAATCTTAATATCTTGAATGGATATAAAGCTAGCTTAATTTTGTACAGATGGACGTTTGTGGTTCCCAGAGAATAATACTGCAAAACCTGTCATGGCCAGATTACTTTCAGCAACTGCTACCAGTTGGCTAAGTATGGTTTCCAGGTTAAGCTAACACTGGTTAACCAGTTTACTGTCAGTTAAATATGTTACCTGCCAAATATCAGTATGAAGGGTGTGTGACACGAGTGACAGTGAGGCACTTGGGGAGTGTTGTGTACAATCACCGGTGCTAAGCTATTTCTTGGTGGTCAGTGAATAGCTGCAGCCCACTTACCTCAAAGGGTGGACCTCTGGGCAGAGACACGTAAAAGTTCCCCAGACCCTCCTACACAAGAACTAGAGACTCTGTGGTCATTTTGTGCCTCTTTGTATTTGTATCACATCTTTTTGTAATCATTTTGTGTCTAGGCCTACTCATTTTGTGTATGTATTTAGATGTATTTTTTGGTAGTTTATTTATATATATGGTTGGCCCGTTCCATAATCCTACAGTATGATCATAATGTTTTCTGTCTTTGTGGAAAGAAAACACATGACTGTGGCTTTGGGGATTTTCAAAACAGGTTTTGTGGAGCTAGAATAATAGTAGAAGTAACATTAGGCTAATTTATTTCCTGTCAAGTAATTAATAAATTTGTGATGCGATTGGTCACTTTTTCATTAGTAAAGTTTTTGATAACACTATATCTTTCAAATAATTTTCTAACGCTGTAGTTAATATTCAATATAACTATAACATAAGCAACCATACTATTTGTTATGTAGGTTGAGCCTTTCCAGTCCACAATAAATAAATAAAAGGCTGCTTTTTCAGAACGTATTTGTGGTTGATGTGAATTTGCGATTCTCTATTCAGAAAAACAACATTACAAGTCTGTGCCATTTCTCAACCTGGACAATGGGCAGGACTATAAGCATGTGGCTTGGTGAGCTAATAAGGAGGTGACAGTGATCCATAGTAGCTTTGGAAATAAGGTCAGACCACAGGTGAGGAAAGAAGCAGTTGGAGCTTTAAATTGTATGTGTGTGCTGACGGAAATGCAATAGCAATTAACCTTGTGTATCTGCCCTCTTCCTCTGCCTCTCTCTGTCTCCAGCTTGTAAGCCTGGCTTCTTCAAGGCATATGCTGGGAACACTAAATGCTCCAAGTGTCCTCCACACAGCTCCAGCCATGACCAAGCTGCCACTGTCTGCCACTGCGATAAAGGCTTCTACAGGGCTATAAAAGACCCTTCCACCATGGCTTGTACAAGTTAGTAGAATGATTAAGTTCTTTGTCAGCAGTCTGTCTTAATTTCTTTTTGTTGGTCCCATCGTTCTTATATCCATCTGTTCTGTTTAAAGTTTTGTTGTATTTATTTACTTAAAATTTACCAATATGGTTGACCTAAATTCTAAAATATGCTTTCATAAGTTTCTGACTTCATATCTCAGCTGTGACAAAAACATCTGTTAGGCTGTATCGTATTCATGGACATGAAAAATTCTGACATGGAGTTAGGATCCATAAAATTGACAAGTAGCCTCCTGGAATGAAACACTTTGAGCACTCAGAAAGCTTAACACCCACATGCCTACACATAGATATTCAAAGACGCACTCACAACTTCAGTTCTGCTACTTTGCCAAATCAGACTTGTACAGTTGTGAAAATTGGAAAAAAATCAGAACTGCGACATTTTTTTTCCCGGAAATTGGCACAAGTTGTTGGAAAGAAATACTGTTAAAAGCCAACTACCCACACACCTACTGTACCTACACACAAAGACCACATACTGCAGATACAAATTATATTCACTGGCTGCTCAAGAACCTCCATCTTCTTCTTCATCTTCAAAATCACATGAATAGTGGGATCTCAGGTGCTTTTGTGCATGTCAATGCTAGACAGTGCTGCAATTCTTCAACACTAACCAGTTAGATATTTTGCACAATGTAGAAAGGCAAACGATTAGGTCACTGCTGCTCTTTTCTTAATTTTGGTAACCTCTAGACACTGGTAATGGCTATCCCAGTACAGTAGGTCTGCATCATTGACTGTATATAAAAGAAAGCTTAAGTCTGGCTGTCGCCATATTGGTGGTGCTTCACTCCACCTGCTACAGCTAATCCAAAAATAATGGGCAAACAGGTGGATCGTGAGTGGAGCTCATTAATGATATATGCAAGGTTTCTGATTTAGTGAAAGTGGTTTTGTTTGCTGATGACACTACCATATGGGCATCGGGTGAAAACCTACAGCAACTCTTTGGACGGGTTTCACAGGAACTTGAGAAGATAAAGAAATGGTGTGATAGTAATATACTATCTCTGAATTTGGATAAAACTAAATTTATGGTATTTGGGAATCGTAGACTAGATAATGAACTTCAATTGAAAATTGGGGGAGCTAATATAGAACGAGTACATGAAATTAAATTTCTAGGTGTCATAGTTGATGACAAATTCTCCTGGAAATCTCATATCAGATATGTTCAGCACAAAATAGCAAAGAATATATCGATATTGGCAAGGGTTAGATATATTTTGGACGGGAAAGCACTACGCATTTTGTATTCTTCATTGATTTTACCATACTTAGAGTATGGCGTTGAAAACTGGGGAAATACATACAAAAGCTCACTTCAACCATTATATATATTACAAAAAAGAGCGATAAGAATTGTGCATAAGATGGGATATAGGGATCACACCAATGTAGCTTTCATACAGTCTAAATTGTTAAAATGTTTTGATTTAGTGGGATATAAGACTGCTGTGTTTATGTATAAAGCCAGGAACAATTTATTACCTGGTGGAATTCAAAAACTATTTAATGAAAGGGAAGGGGGATACAATTTAAGGGGTCAATTAAATTTAAAAATTCATGCTATACGTACAACCAAAAAAAGATTCTGTATTTCCATAAGTGGGGTAAAACTATGGAATAATTTAAGTGTGGACATAAAAAATAGTAATAGAATTGACAAGTTTAAACATAAATATAAAGGTATGTGTCAATCAAGATACATGCAAGAACAGGTTTAATGATTAATTAGATGGAACATTGTGGGTGTGGGGTATGAATGTTAACACTTTGTAATAATACTTTAGTATATTACTTGTGTGGTGTAGAAGATAAGTATTTAAGAATGTAATTATGTACGAATGTTAACACTCTGTTATAATTCTTTAGTATAGTATAGTAGAAGATAATTATCTATGTAGAGATACTGCTTGCAAACCAATGATGGTAAGATGATGTCATGGGGTAGGACTGGATAAGTCTGACTTCTTCCTACTCCATTCAAGCATGTACTAGGTATAAGCACATTGATATTGGATTAGCATTTGTTGGATATGTGTAAAATTATGTGTGTTGACATATCAACTGTCTTTACATGCTTAAAAGAATAAATAAAATCAAATCAAATCAAAACCTATGGCAGGACCCTCCCACCTATCATTCAAAGTGGCCAAGCTCTTAAATATGAGTACATTTTTGTCTCAAGATAATTTAAACAGGTGACTTATATAAAAATTTACCCCTGTACAGTTGTCATGGAGGGAGAAATTATTGAACCAGACAATAATCAAGGCCCCTTGATATGTGTTGTGATAAATATATACATATTTGAAAGATGTTTTAAAAACAAAATCTTCCTTATAAAGTGATCAATGGGTTATCTCTATTTTTCTCTAAATACTTTTTATTTCTCTTCAGGGCCTCCATCAGCTCCCAGGAATCTGGTGTCATTGATCAACGACACCGCTCTCTTCTTGCAGTGGATGCCTCCTAGCGATACAGGAGGCAGGAAGGACATCACTTACAACATCCTGTGCAGGCGCTGTGATGGGAGTGACAGCGACAGTGGTGTGACTCAGTGTGAACCATGTGAGCCAGACCTGCGCTTCATCCCACGGCCACTCGGTCTGACTGGTACATCCGTGGCAGTACTGGATTTTGCAACGCACGCCAACTACTTCTTCCATGTAGAGGCTGTGAATGGTGTCTCTAGACTGGCTGTGCTCCCACGCCCTCTGGCAAATGTTACCGTCATTACACACCAAGCTGGTGAGTTGCAGAGCTCTTGTTCACTTCAGTGCAACTTTACAATTCTATTTTTTTCTAGTTTTACGGTCATAAAATCCAACTGTGGCACTGATGACCAACACATGTACCTCTCACAGAGTTACAGTACTTACAGAAGTATTGACTTATAATGATATGGTTTTAATTAATTACTAATTTCATGTGTGTTTAAGCTATTAATAGATTAGTTGTTGTTGTTGAAAATTAGCAGCAAAACCTTTGACAATTGATTATTTGTCATTTATCAAGCAAAAATGCCAAACAACAGCTGGTTCTAGATTTTGAGTTGTGAGGATTTGCAGATTATTATTATTATTTTTTACAACGTTATATATTCCTGTGTAACTGAAGAAATTTGCGTTTTGGTCTGATGGACAAAAAAGAAGCAATTCAGAGACTTCACATTGGGCTTTATAAATTTCAAAATATCTATCATGAAATCATTTGTTAGTTCCGTCATAAATTTTATAATTATTAGATTAGATTAGATTAGATTAGATTCAACTTTATTGTCATTACACATGTACAAGTACAAGGCAACAAAATACAGTTTAGCCTCTAACCAGAAGTGCAATAAGAGCAGTGCAGAGTGCGCAGTATCTACAGTATGAACAGTCAGTGCTAATTTACCGGTGCATACTGTATAACTGAACTAAATTGTACAATTTATATTTACAATAAGTTATATAAGGTAATATATAATACACAACAGACTTTATGGTTTTAAATTACAAATACTGGATAAAGTACATTAAGCTTATAAAACACTAGTGCAATGGAATGAAATGGAATGAAATAGTGCAGAATTATGTAGATCAATTTTTAAATTTTTTTTTTTCTGTGCTGAAATAGTATGTTGTTAGCTGCAAAATATTGCAACACATTCATCATTTTAATCCTGCTGGCATGGGCAAAATGGCCATCTGGAATGCTGGGAATTTTCCCAGTGGACCATTCAGCTTGTGTTATGGCAGGGAGCCAAGCCAAACAGTTTACAAACTTGCAAACTAGCAGGTTGCAAAATCTACCAAGACTGTGCCTCTGCCCAAAAATACCTGCCTCACTACCTAACCTAAATGAGCGCTGGCAAAGTGTTCACCACAAAACAAAGTGTTCACCACAAAACAAAGAAATATACTGGACACTAGGTACTGCAGCTGCTCCTTAATCATTCAAGATTTAGTTTAGAGTATCTGCTGTTTACGTACTTCATTTGTTTTCCTTTGAGAGTCAACAGCCAGCTAGCCCTATTTAGCTGTACAATATTAATAAAGAATACATTTACATGCTCATGTTTGGCATATTCACACATTGTAGCTACATAATGCCTGATTAATGGATTATGAATACTGTGTCCGCATTGTAGCAGATAAAGATATTTATCCTACAGTAACAGGCAGAAATTTATTGCAGCTAGATTTGCCTTTCTCCTTCATTAGCACCCTGTGTCTTCTTCCATAGCCCAGCTGGCCTGGAGGCAACTACAGCTAAATGCCCTTGAGACAGCATTGTCTTGGGTTTGAATTCAGAAAAATAAGAGATCTAACATTCAAGTACAGTACTTAAACCCTGGGCCTTATATTTTTTAGGTTTAAAAGGCAAGAATATTGATTGAATACTTGATGAAGAAAGTTGAGATGAAGTAAGGAAAGAGAATGGATGAATAAATTATACTGAGATGTATTTGCACATGTTCTCTCTGCACTGCAAGTACTGAGATGAAATTTTGACGAGAACCAGACTGATGCTCATCCATAATCAATGGCTGAGTTATAAAAAAAAAAGGGAATTGTGGGTATACAGTACATACAGTATCTGTGCTAAATGTTCTTTGTGTGCAATAATAGGCTGTTACAATTAGCACTAAGAGTGACAGTTTACCGTTTGTACACCAGAGACATTTATGAAAAGAACAGTACTTGATGACTGATCAAGAGATTAAAACATGGGGGAAGGGCAAAAAATGTACATATTAGGTGTTAATTTATCATTTGACAAGACATACAGTATGATATGTCGGCTGAAGTCATCTTCTTCGATTACAGCCAATCTGTAGGCTTACAGTTGGTGCGGCAAAATTATGTATCTAATTATCAGGTTTGCTGTGTCTTATGAATTATGATGTGATATTTAAACAAGAGTCTACATTGCTAGAGGTTCTGTTAGGAAAGGTTAGTCCCACTCAGAACTTTTTAGAAGCTAACACAGGAGGCTTCGACAGCACCTCTCCACATTAAGACAAGTGTTGGAGCATATTTCTGCAACAAAAATATTTGGAAAAAGGCTGACAATGCTGTAGCTTTAAGTAATATTTTGCATGTAAGACTTACTTATAACAGAGCATTTTTACACTGCGGTATTGTTACATTTACTGAAGTAAACAATCCAAGTTCTTCTTCCATCACTGTTTAACATGTTACAGTATCATACTAACATTTTCTAATCAGCACTAAATGCAAAGTACAGTTGAGGATTATGGGAATAATATTAGATTACAGTTGTTTAGAAGTAAATAGAAATGCTGGGCAAAATTAAAAAAAAATTGTCCAGGAAATGCCACTACTATAGGTGAAAAGTAATTACAGTTCATCCTGAGGAAAATCCTGAATGTCTGCACAAATAAAAGTCAGTAACATTATTGCTCTGTTTAGTCAGATTCAGATTTAAAACCATGTCCATGGGTAGTGTCCAGATCTTTAAGCGGTTTGCTATGTCAAATACAGTAAGATGTGAATGAAGTAGCACTAATGGTGAAGGTGATGGTTTACGAGACAGCAAGGAATCAAGACTGAGTGGAGGGAATAAAAATGTCACTTCACATTGACATTATTGTCATGTATTCAGACTGTGAAAATGCTCCCACTGTGTTTATGAATGTCAGGCTTTGATGCACAGTTTATAAATATGAACATTTTCTTATAAATGTATTAGCATGTTCTACCAACCTTTCTGTATTCAGTGGCTCTTTCTAAGGGGCTTAGTTATTTGTATTTATGCTTCGCTCAGTCGTTCAGGCAATATGGTGTGCATGAAGTATAAACATGGCCCCAATTATATCACCACCATAATGGCCATGAATAAAGCTCCTGCTTGTTCAAGAAAGCCAATAACTTCAACAGCCGTTTCACATGGCTTATTCTCCAGTGGAAGATATTACATTAAAATATTTTTAGAAACAAAATATTAAGCTCATAGGCTGATATCATACCATGGAAACCAGATGTCAGGTGCATATGTGTCACTTCATACCCATCTCTCTGTCAAACGTAGCTGGACTGATGGGACGAAGTTGGAATGCAAAATAATCTCTGTAGAGGAGGAGAAGCAGCCTGTGGGGATGTTCCCATTAGGATGTTTAGAGTGGATTAACTTGTCAAACTGCCTTTCCTCAGCCGACATACTGTATTCACACACAGCCAGGCATGCATGCAAACAAGCAGGCAAACAAATTCATACAGATTTACGCACGCACATTCTTCGCCTATGTACCACATGCAGCCTCAAATATATAGTATCTTGTTAGTCATTTCCCAGCTCTCCACCTTGCTGTCTATTTTTCTCTCGCACACTCCTGTTTGTCTTTTCTTCCTTTAATCTATACACACTCTTTTTTGATTGAATGTCATTAGAATTGCACATCAGATATAGTTATTGCAGTTATATACCTGTTCTGTTTATAAAGCAACTTATTCTGTAAATGTTCACACTCTGCAGCATTCATATGGTTTGAAAATGGTTTCCTGTCTCATATTTTGCAGTTCATTAGACTGAAATATTTGCATGAGTCCACAGGTCATTCACGGTATCATGCTGAATTTATACAGGTGCCGGCTCCCACAAATGTAAATGAGTAAGTAACGTACATGTGGCATTTAATGTATGCTGCATTTTAGTTGTAGAAAAGGAAAACATTTTCCAGGAAGCTTCTTGATGATGCTGTACAGCGGAGTGATATTTGAAACTCTTAGCACTAAATAGCTGTTGTTAAATGCAAAACATTTTTCAAGCTCTCCAAACTCACTATAAATTCAAATGAGGTAGAGAATTTAATGATTTGAGAGGAACACATTTGTTAATCTGTGTTTGTCTAAACTTCTCTTTGGATGGACTTGGGATGGACAGGCTCATTGCCAATTAACACCGATGCTGCAATATGATTCCTATAATTGATTGTGATATTATGCCAGTGATGGAATAATAGCCAATCAAAAACAAAATAGGCAATTTACTGGATTTGCTTAGTGGGGATGGGGGTGGGGCTTTTATTTTCTACTGCTGTTCTATCTGTTTGTAAATTACATATTAATGCTTCATTATGCTTTTAATTATTCTAAACCAATTAATCAGAATGACTAATGATTTCTGTTCCCTGTTGCCCGTGTGCTTGCCTTAACCTTGATAGCTTATAATGCTCAGTTAAGGAAGATGCATTGTCTTTGACCATAGTGGATGTGATACAGTGGAATTATAATTCAGTTTTCTATCTGTAAAAGATTAGCAACATCTGCTTAGTCATGAATTCTCTGGCAGCAAATTTGATCATCTTAAACACCTATTTGTGCTAAAACTCCTCCACATCTATTTTTACTAGCAGGATGCTTGTTCTCTGCTTGTTGAAGTTGATGAAGGTCAGCTGTTGTCCTAACACCTCTCACGGCAGCAACGCAGACCAGAGCGAGCAGGATCATCTCTGTGTTTATGAACAGTGTTGCTGCACTCTGCTCAAAATACACTGCGGTTGTTACCCAGCAGAGTGTTTCTCACTGAAGATTCCTCCCACAAATTTCACTGCAGTATTCTGTGAAGAGGCACAGAGAAATCAGTGCAAATTTGTGAGGTGGTTGTTGCACAACAGGAGCAGAAGGGCAACTACAAAGATAGACTCACTCTTGGTTAAAAGTAATTCTTATGCAAGATTTTACATAAGGACGGACTGTGTTTTAGCAGAGAATGAGCATTTTGAACCTTTGAAAGTTTGGATTCAAGATTACCCGTGAAGTTTTCATGTGTTTTTGTTGGCAGTACAGATTGTTATATTTGTGCAGCCTTGGAGAATCCAAATTAATTGAATCAAATGTGTAAGATGAGACTGTTAATTAGATCCACAGTGCCATTAAATAGGTTGGCTTGTTTGTAATGTTTTCCTTCTCACTGTGGTTTTAGGATTACAAATCCAGACTACTGGCTCATCCTATCCCCCTTATGCAGGTGTAATATGTACACCGATCATCCATAACACTATGACCACCTGTCTAATCCTGTGTACACAGGAGTCAGTGTAGCAGTTGCTTGGTGCTCGTGTCACTCTGCATCTTCTGTGAATCCATTTGCTTCCATAGTTCTACTGTCACGAAGAGCACCGGTTTGTCGACCATTCAGTGAAAAACTTATGGAAAAGGATCGTGAGGACAAGTTAGAGATTACTTTTTAGACAAATTCAACTCCAGGTGTGATATCACCACTACAGCCTCTGAATGTTTCTGTTCATAGAGACCAATGTACAGTGTTTCTCATTTTAACAAAAGCTCATGCAAAATGGAATCTTTTGAAAAGAATGAATGAAATTTAAAAGTTTAATCTACAGTAGATCAACCTCATCATCAGTGAGCTGTGGGCGTCCATGACCCTGCTTCACTCTCTGTCCTTCCTCAGACCACTGTTGGTAGGTACCAACCACTGCAGACCAGGAACACCCAACAAGATCTGTAGTTTGGGAGATGCTCTGACCCAGTTGTCAGCCCTCACAGTTTGGCCCTTGTCAAAGTCACTAAGATCCTTATGCTTGCCTTTTTTCCATACTTCCAACTTTGAGGACTGAATTTTCACTTGCTGTCTAATATGCCCCACATATTAAGAGATGCCAGAGTAACCAAAATATCAGTGTTACCCACTGAACCTGTCAGTGGTCATAATGTCAGCACTTTCATTCATATTTGTTTTTATGACATGTGTACTTTGATATTTTGGGCTGGGATTGGCTCCAGCCCCCCCGCGACCCCGTTTGGGACTGAGCGGTATAGAAGATGAATGAATGTACTTTGATATGCATCGATTTTAAAGCATAATGTTTAAATTATATATGTATTGTATAAATGTGTGTGGGGTTTGGTTTGCTATAACATTGGTTTTCTCTGGACTGTGGCTATTTGTGCGATCATTTGTTTAAAACGTTTGATTACAAAGGGTCCTATGGGGAAGGACTATTGTACATTCAGTAGTCTTTCTCGTGACCTTTGAGTCCTTTGTGCGCTCAAAGTTCCTGTTCCTATATTGTCTCTTTTTTCCAATGCAACTACAAAAGTCATGCAAAGTCCTCACATGCTAACCTCACAGCTGAACATTTGCCAGTGTTTTGCAGTGTCCTGATTCAGGAGATTTTCTCTCTTTAACTGTGCTCTTTTCCCTTTCCCTTCAGTGGGTTCTTTTCTGTTTTCATGTGCCTTTGCTCTGGGAATAACACCGACTTCTATTTATATGCTCCGATGCTGGGGAGATGCAGCCTCGTGGGATTTCTTTACAGCCCTGTTCACTCATTCTTTCTTCTTCCCCTTCTGTCCTTTCTTTGAGTGTTTGAGCACACGTAGTTCAGGGTTAACCTATTTTTACATGTTGCCAATAAAGCAACTAGAGCTTATAGATTCCTAGGCAGCTGTGTGAATTGTGATTAAATTGTAATGACCATAATTGCTCTCTCTGAGCCACTCATCCATAGCAGTAGGTATATAACCAGCGGATTGATTTATACTACACCTAAAAGAACTTCTTAACTAAGAACTTGGAAAATTTTTTGTAAATGCTTCCTTACTTTGCAAAAATGTCTATAAACAGAAAACCTGGTTCTCACAAAGATGGAAATACAGTGACACAGACATATGGATGGTGATGAATACATAACATTATTCTACTGTATGTGTTGTAGAAAAAAATCCCCTCCAGCAATGAGATTCTTATCCCCTAAGTGTGTTATACATATTTAGCTTTGTGGTTGCACTGATGCAAACTGAAAAATCACAATTGCTTTTTTGAACATGCTGTCTATGTGTACCATTGTTGTTTAGATATGTTTTGACAGATCCATTCACAAGTACATATAATCACAGATTTACTTATTCATTCAAATTTAAGGGTCTGTTCATGCTTGATTTAGGGGATTTCTGAAAAATGATTAATTGTTTCAACCATTCAAGCCAAAAAGCCAAATAAGCTTCTTTTCTTTATTTTATGAGATAAGAATATTTACTGTGTCTCAGGAAACACAAATAATTTAATGAAGTCAACTTAGACTTAAGGAGATTGTAACAGGCATGTTGCATTGATTTCATACATTATCTAGACCAACAAGTAATTGATTAATTGAGAAAATAATCAGCATATTTATCAACAGGAAACATAAATCTTAGCTGTAGCCCCTTTGGTTTTATTTAGGATTACAGTGGTCACATTGTGTTGGTAGATAAAAACAATAAAATCTGCAGCAAAATCTGAAATGCTGCTTCTCATAATTATTATTATTATGTTAAAACGTAGCAGTAATTCAGGTGTGACACATGGCATTTGCAAAGCAAGTTTTCAAGTTTGTCCTTGCCTTGGCTGCTCACTTTTGCACTGTAGTGTTCTGTCAATACATGCTGTATATTTTTGTCAGTGTGTCTGCTGTTTGCCATTAATAACTGCAGCAGGCAGCCAAAGTAAGAGGCTGGAGATATTCCCACAACATCTCCAGGCTCTCTGTGCAGCTTAGGCACCACCTGGCACCAGAAGAGGAAGGGCACATGTTAACCTGGGATAACATGGCTGGCAGCAGATGTATGATCTGGCAAAATGCTTAACAGACTTTACAGTCAAATCATTGATATCGTATACATTTGTGATTCTGTATGTTTAAGGTGTGTTTTGCATTTTTATAAATGGATTTTTGGCACACCTATGGTGGTTGTTTGTTAATTCTGTAAGAAACTTGGACATGACATATCTTAATTTGTTAACTGTCTGTAATCACAGTAGCCAGGTTTTTGTCTCAATGTCACAGATAGAACATGATTTTTAGGTGCACAAGGAAATGCAGCTATATTCAAACAGACTCCAGCCAGCAGTCTGAATTTGTGCATGTGAAAGTTGAACGCACCTTAAATTTACATATTTCTCACCCCAAGTGTACATTTTTGCATAAGTCAGCATCAAACTCCTGCCTCTTGTGTGCATGATTTTTCTCTCTGTACTTTTTTTGTTTCAATACATGAAATGGTGGAGCTGCTGGACTGTGAAACTCTGTGTTTGGGCTGAGCTGCTTCTAGAAAATTGCGGCTTCTTGACAAGATGTGCAAGTTGCATCTGTACCCCAATGTGTCTCACTTAGTACAGTGACACGTCACTTTTCTGAAGTGCCCAATTCAGTCGGTGGCCTTCTGTGTGTAGTAGGTTATTTGCTTCTCTGAGCATGAGGAGGGATCTCAATCTTGTTCTGAATTTGTATTCCAGCAATGATCTCCCAAACAGCACGTTCAACAACAGAGGCACTGTATCTGTTAGTTTGCCAAATCTGTTCAAGCAAAGGCTTTATGAATAATTGATGGTAAATATTAGAATCTCTGCTAGGTGATTTTGTGTCTCCTCAGCAGCCCGGTGTGAAATATTTCCCCAGATTCAGCAATAATGACAAACATGATAAAAAGTTGCTGTAGGTCTAGTGGTCTGGTCAACAAATATGTTTCTCTCAGGTTGCATATCATACTGGTCCTGGGCAGTGAAGTCATTGGTCATCTTTTCCCTTTGGGTATTCCTCCAAAACTGCAAAACTTTCTCTTCAAAGCTGCTACCAGGTTGTAGCGTTTCTCATTAGTGGTTTTACTAGTACAACAGTACAAAGAAGAGTGGAGACATTATGCAGCCTAAATGGTTCCTATATGGTATTTGAACGGATTCACTTTAGCAAGAAATACGTGAACTCACTAATTTTCCCATTCCTCTGGGGTCTCACTGTGTTGCTCCATCCTGCTTTTTTCTTATTTTTGCTTATAATCCTTGTCAAGATTCACTCTTTAGCATAATATATATTTCAGTAAGATAAAGTGACTCAAATAAGTTCACCATTTTGTTTTGATTTTAGAAGTGCCAAAAAAGTGCCAGTGGGCAGTGATTCAGAGCAGTGCATCAACTTGACTAGAAATGTCCATGGTGTGAAAAGATAATAGGAATTTTTGTTGTGGTTGTTGCTGCTGCTGTTGAACTTTTCTATGTGCATCTTTTGACTGCACCCTTAGGTCCTGCTCTTGTGGGTGTAAGAGTGGGCCTCTCAAAACAGCATCGCCATCTCCTGGTCAGAAGTGGAACCATCTCCTTCAGATATAGTGGATTATGAAGTCAAATACTATGAGAAGGTAAGGTATTTCATCATACTAAATATGGTTTGCATGTATATGTAGCATGTGTGTTTGGCACTTAGTGAAAACAGTTGTTTGTACTACAGGTATTTTAGTACTGAAAGGCAACACAACTTATGCAGAACAATTACTGTGCACAATGTGCGTGTCTGTCCTGCCAAAGTGCACTTTTGTTCACCATATTTTCCAATTGTGATTCTACCTTTCTAGGAGCAACAGCAGCTGATCTACTCATCAACACGGACCAAAACCCCCAGCGTGGTGATAACAGGCCTCAGCCCCTCGACTGTCTATGTCTTCCACGTGCGCGCTCGCACCACTGCTGGCTACTCTGCTTACAGCACCAACTTTGAGTTTGCTACTTCGGCTGAGGGTATGAATGTAGAGGAGCAGGCGTGAGGGAATTGTCGCTTTGCCATAACTTTGTACTAGCTGTGTCTGGAGTGGAATGGCACTGATCATCATCCATTCAGTCAGTTAGAGTTGTGCTAAAATTTAAATAGATATGAAGTTTTGTTTTGAACCAATGCACAGGAGAAGAAAATGATGTGGAGTAGATGATCAATAACGCTATAAAACCTTTAGTTATTTTATGGTCATTCTTTGCTATGGATCAGTGAAACTCATCAGTGCTTCTTCAGGCATGAGCCATTTATTTAAATGTTTATAAGCTCTGCAGGTTCCTGATTCAGGTTGCACAACTGTGCTTATTATAGTTTTCACATACACATGAAACTCTCTGCTGTTTCTAATCCTGCAATG
>NW_018127884.1:2849880-2870659 GCF_001952655.1 Monopterus albus | reverse complement strand
ACTTGAGGTGATGAATATGTAGAAGTCTACCTTCACATTCTCCTACTCCTGTATACCAGCGCATGAGTCCTTTTATGTACTGTACTTAGGCTGTGCTTCTACTTATACAGTATGTATATGTAGAAGTACAGTATGTCTTCCGTACAACCAAACACATTGACTTAGCTTCATTTCACACACAACATAGTAATTCAGAACTTTCTTGATTGTTTTTATCTTCATTTTATACTAAGAGCTAGAAAAATCCAAGAGCAGGTGTGTTTTTTGTGTATTTTATTATGTTGCAGATTAAATTTTAAATAGTTAAAACGGCAATTTTTTCTCATCAATCAATACTTAACAACCTATAATAACAGTGTGAAAACATTATTTTGCAAATCTTTGCAAACTGATTAAAAGTTTAAAACTAGAATCTCTCTTAATTCAGAACTTTGTTGAAGCCCCTTTGGTATCAATTACTGCTTCCAGTATTCGTGGGTAAGCTGCTACAAGCTTTGCACACCCGGATTTGTGCAGTTTATCCCCTTCCCCTTCTTCTTGGCAGATCCTCAGGATAGATGGGGAGCATTTGTGAACTGCCATCTCTCTCCACAGATGTTCTGTGGCATTTTAAGTTTGGGCTCTGGCTGGGCCACTCAAGGACAGTCAGACTTATCCTGAAGCCACCTCATTGTCCTGGATGTATGCCTCAGGTCACTGACATGCTGAAAGGTGAACTGTTGCCCCGGTATCAGGTCTGTGCACTCTGGAGCAGGTTTTATTCAATGACCTTTTTTGGCTGTATTTATTCTTCCTTCAGTTCTGGCCAGTCTCCATGACCCTGCTCCTGAGAAGCCCCTGTCATGCTTCTCCATAGTGATCAGATCATCCATTTATTTTGTTTCAGGCGGACTCCAGGAAAAAAAACATCTAAAGTGATGTTTTCACTTTGTCATGATGGGTTAATGATTGTAGATTAATGAGGGGAATGGCAATTTTATAAATTTTAAATTAAATCTACAACACAGTCACATGTGCAAAAAATATCTTCTTTCCGAAGCCAGTGTAAAAAGCACTTTGAATCCCTGAATAAATGTGTGAAATTAAACAGATGTTACATGTAAAGAGGCTTAGTCAATCTCTAGACCCTTTACACAGCAGACATTTTAAGCTGTCGCAGTAGAAAAAGCACAGGTGTAGCTAACAACTTTAATGATGGCTGAGTCCCACTCAGCAAACACACACAATACCCTGATCCTGGAAATGGCTCACATAAAGGGGAACGCAGCCATTGTAAGTGTTATCAATTACACCTGTACTTTTCCTACTATGACATGACAAACTGCCTGCTGTGAAAAAGGTTTATTCAGGGATACATCCAGAAATGTCTCAAGCCTCTGTCTCCTGCTACCGCTTTGTTTTTTGCTGGCAATAAAGTCACACGACTAAAGATAATGTTAACACTTGCCAGACAGAGAACTGAAACATTATTTAGCCATTTTTACCAGGTAAATTTTAAGCTGAGTTGTTCTTTTTAAAAATACCTATTTTTGTTATGAAGACATGTTTTATGCCGTAGCCTATGTACCCTATGATTTCAAATAGTTTTTATTTTGGTGTGTAAGAGATACTACACAGACGAAATACCCATATCACATCAAAGGAGAAAGAAAAGTTTTAGTTTAAAATGTATATTTACTGTACATGAAACTGAGGTCCTGAATTCAGAGCAGAGGCAGAGCAGTTACAAGAATTCTAAATGTACTTTTTATATAATTAAAATGCAGTTGCATTGTTCAGGGAAGCCTGAGTGAGTATAAGGACGCTACAAAACGAGTGAATGCACATCTATTGCATTTTCAATAAATACGGAGTGAGTGAGTGATATGGATGGCAACAATAAATAGTAGGAAATTTAATTTAGCAGCACATAAACTGAATATCATTGCTAATCCATTCACTGCATTCAGTAAATTGCTGATGTTTTGTATCACCATGTAATGTCTCAGCTCACTGGTTTGAACTCTGTGCAAGAGTTGCTGATATTAACAGGCAATGATTGGTGTTTTCTGTCTTCCCCTTGGCTTCGTTTTCAACTTACTCAGATCCTGATATCGCTGATCAGGGACAGATTCTCGTGGTCGTCACAGCGTCCGTAGGAGGCTTCTCCCTCTTGGTCATTCTTACTCTCTTCCTCCTCATCACTGGACGGTAAGACGCCTCCTGCTTCTCTTTGGTGCTGGTTTATTGTTAACACCATGCCACACATCTTCACACGCAAACAGTCATTCACACCTCTGTGCTTCTCTTCACATAACCTCCAGAGTGCCACTACAACCAGAAGTCTGTTAATGGCCTCTCTTTTGCCACCAAGCAGTCTCTTTTATTTTCAAAATGGCTTTCAGCCTTATTACTCGCCATGTAATACATTGCATGTACCAGCAGTTTGCTCCATCCCATTAACTTCCACAGGTTAGCTCACACTGCCGTCTTCATTCCACCTTTGCTTCACAAGTTTTACCATTAGTGGAACTTATTAATAAACAATGAAAAAAGGCCCAGAATTGCTAGATATGTTGTCCTGATTTTTACCTAACTTGTGATACAAGCTAAAGTGATCATCTTGTGATCATACAATTTGTAAATATTGAAAACTGAAAATATCTCCACTCAGAAATTGACCATTAGCATAACTGATGCTACTGAATTGCTATACAGTTTATGACCACCTGTTCTGCTCAATATGTGGCAAAGTTTAGTTAACAAAAATTTTACCCAATCATATGTAATCTCCATATTCATTCAAATTAAGGTGTTAGAATATTTCAGGCAAGTAAGGGTTTGTTTATCTGGGTGGAGCAAAATGGATTGATTTGGAGTTTCATGTTAGCGCTACCTTCAGTTATAGACTGTAGCTTTAAATGTGCTATACAAATGTGGATGACTTTTCATATATTTGTCAGGTTTTCTCTATGTATAGTGCCTTGAGATGAATTTGTGGTGCTATACATATAAAAATGAATTGAAATTAAATGGATATTGTTTCTAGCCTCTCATGTGCCCAACATAAATGAGCCAAACATAAAGCCTACAGTATGTGAATGAACTTTACACTATCTACTTTTTCTCCAGTTTCCTTTTGACCCAGATTAAGTGAGTCTGCATATCAATAATGTGGCTTTGATATATAAACAATTTTTATATAAATCAACACTCCTAAAGTGGCAAAGTACTAACACATTTTAAACCCTTGATGACATTTTCAAAGGGCAGCCTTCTTCTGTATGGTGTTTAAATGGAAGATGCAAATTTTTCTTTTTGCTGAATACTAGTGTTTGATTGCTGCTTTGTCCTGCCTCTCCCTACTGAGCTTTGAAAGCCCCGAATATATGGGACTTTGAATAGGATAAAAGAGGGAAAATGGAAGAAAATAAAACGAACTACATAAAGGCAAGAACAAAAATTGCTCTAAAAGAATGGGTTACAGAAAAGAGGAAAATGACTTGTTTGTTCCAGCAGAGACATTTTTGTAAACCAAAAGACTGATGAGGTGGCATTACAAACAGAAGCCTAATGGCACTGGGTGGCAAAAGCTGAAACCAAACCAAATGTTAGGCAGTTTTGCTGTCAGAATAAATGTTCATGTTTCCAGCTTTTGTCACGATAACAGTAAACCTTTAGATGTCATGTTTGTTTTCTGCTGATAATGTCAATTACTGAGAGGATTATTAGCAGTGAGGGAAGAGGCTAAGATGTGAAGGAATGTTTTATGTGGTAGTGAAAGTGTTTCTTACTCTTTGATAATCTGGTTTACCTGTGCAGGTGTCAGGGGTACATTAAAGCCAGGATGAAGTCAGAGGAGAAGAGGAGGACTCGCTTCCACAGTGGACATGGTATAATGTTTTATTTTGCTTTCTATATACTGTGTGTACTGTGTGTGTGCACTGTATGTGGGGTGTATATGTTTTAAAATTCAGTTTTTCTGATTTTAGCATGAGTTTTCCCATTTGTAACACACATGCTGCAACAGAGTTCATGACCTAACTCCCAAGGCTTTAGTTTTAGCTAGGGCTGTCAAAGTTAATGAATTAATGAGTTAGTGCAAATTTAATTGACTGACGGTACTAGTTTTAATACAAATCATACAAAGAGTGGTCAGTTTAAATACATAATTGCATTTACTATGCACTTTTTAGAATGTATACATTGCCACTTCCTGTTTAGGTCACGTTTTTTTTGTTAATTTATTTTTACATTTTTGATGAGTTTCCCTCTGTTCAATTGTTTGTCCTGTTAAAACTTTAAGCTGTGCCCAAAATGACATGTTAGTTATGGCCATTTACTACACTTGGTTGATGGAGTTGACTATGTTGGTTATGTTGTTTGTGGTCAGTTATGGTTGTCTAGTACAATGCACTAAAAAAGAGAGAAGGTCATGTGTGTTATAAACATACAAAATACTGGTTAAGGCTCAAAAAGTTTCAGTTGGTTCATGTATCATCTATTTACATATTAGTGTCATTAAAATCTTACGTTTATGTTAAATTGGCCAGGCAAATATTAGCTTATTGCAGATTTATCAGTTTTGTGGTATGTCAGCTGAGAACACGAAAATGCAGTACAGAAAAACCAAACTAGGTCTGTGGTCATAGTTTGGTCATAGTTTGTGGTCATAGAGGGAAATGACAGGTTGAGTTTTCAACCTGTCATTTGTCCTGCTCAGTATCTTAGTCACGGTTTTCTGAAAAAGCAGACTTGACATCTGTATCAAGATTGATGCTTTTGTACTCAAAAATCTACTATCAGCTGTGCTGTAGTCCATCATACAAAAGATTAAATTGCAGCTAAAAGTTCTTCTTCTCAATGCCCTTTCAATATTTTAAGCACACACACCTGTGTTGAGCAAATAAAGCTTTTGTTGCAGTGCAATTACATTATTCTACATATTTACAAGGCTTTGTAATTTTTGTAACAGCACAAAATTGTCTCTTAAGAATCCTTTTCCTTTTTCATGAAAATTTTTATTTCAAGCATTCTCTCATTATTTTCCAGCATTTTCAGAATTACACAAATTGACCCATTTCTGTGAAAAATGTGACAAAACTTGGGTAACTGCTGTTCCATTGTCAGGAATTACAATATTGGCCCAACTGTGGTGCTGCATTTACAGGGAGAAGAAAACAGGGTTACTGATTGCTGACAGGAGAAGTGTATCATTTTTTAGTTACAAAATTGTTGTCCTAGAGATCAGTTTAGTGAAAAATCTTTGGTTTCGACCCAAGGTCGGCAGGGGCACAAGTGTGGCTCCTAAGACCAGCAATTTTGCGTTCTGTGGTAGTGGCGTTCTGGAACATGAAGGACTCTTCATGTTCTTCTAGAATCAATTGCAATTCTACCAATTCATGAAAATATTGTAACATACTGACATACCAATACCTTCACATATATGCACACATCTTGTGTCTGTGCAGGAAGGTGTGCACAAGGTTTGTCTTTGTAGTGTGTTGCTACAAAGTTAGCCAGTCAGATTCAGTCTTTCCAAAATAAATATGCACTTATGAGTCTTCAAATATTATGAAAATGATTTGAATAGTTATAATCCTTGCCACTGACAGTCCTATTTTGATGCTTGATTTTTGCTGCTGTGTGCTGGGGAGGCATTACCCAGCCGGGGGATAGCAGCAGCCTGGTACTCTAGAAATGGTCTGTTTTGTTACAGAGCTGAGCTTAGACACCCTGGAGACAGAGGTAGAGTGCAGACTCCAAAGTGGAATCTATCTCAGATGAAGCCTTCAATCCTCTGCAATATGAGCTGACACAGTTATAAAGTACCTTTAGTCCCCAGCTCATCTGCTCAAGGTGTACCAGGGACTGCTTCAAGTTATCATTTGTGCCAGTCATCATGCACAGTGCTCACTGCAGCAGCATCCCCAGTCTCAGCTATAGAGGAGGATGCTGAAGACTGACTTGCCTGCATTGTCTGTATACACTGTTTTATAGCATGTTTTTAAAACTCTTTCTTTCTCTTTTTTGGCCCCCTTTCTGCATCTCTTGACAAAATAACAGAGAAAACTTACAGTATAATACAGGCAAATGCATTAATGGTTATGATCTCACATAGTTCAATCAAGAATCATCTTCTGTTGTACAGTCTCAACAAAAACTGAAAGTTATATGTTTCAATAAACATAATTTATTACAGGACAATAGAATTGTCAAGCTGCCTCTTTATGCAGGCAAACATTTGGTTTTGATTAAATGAAAATAAAGACTATGATTGACAAAATATAAAACAAACAAAGTTGTGAAGCAAAATGTTAGATTTTTGTACATACAGTAAGTCAGTGGTCATACTATATGTAGCAAAAGCATTTTAAAATCTAGTAATATTTGGTTCAACAGTGCTAACTCACTCACACAACAGTTCACAAAACCTTTTCACAATGTACCATGCCTTGTATGTACAAAGCAGATTCTTCTTTCCCAGACAGAACTGGCTCTAAATTCTTTTTGTTTCATTCTGTAAATTATGCATCTAACTCTTGAAAAGCCAACAGATGTGTGTCTATGTGTCTGTTAGTCTATTTGTACTGTATAAACATATTAAGCTTTATGTTGTGTTTCTCTTTTGTCTTCCAGTCCCATTCTCTGGAATAAAAACCTATGTGGATCCAGATACATATGAAGACCCCACTCAGGCTGTGGAGGAATTTGCCAAAGAGATTGACCCCTCATACATATGCATTGAGAGAGTGATTGGTTCAGGTAAAATCAATACTAATCAATATGTTGTGATGTAAGACTTTTTCTGCATGCCATTATCTTAATTTGAGTATTAATACCTAAACGGATATCACACAGTCCTTTGTAAAAATGCCCCGGTGACAGTTGAGTCACACATGGAATAGTAACCCAAACCTTGTGATCTACTGTATATTAAGTAACATTTCTATTTTATAAGAAATGTTTAACACCATAAAGTCCTAGTTTAAAAAATTTACAGCCACTTTTAATGTTGTTTATTGTACTGTACCTCAGAGGCGCAAAGCCAGTGCTGCTGACTATGAATAATAACGTTTGATGGGTCATTAAATTGAACAGCTTGTCTCTGCTATGTGTAATAATGAAGGTGCCTCCCATCTGTTTGCTTTTTGTGATATGGGCTCCATCTGGTGGAGATAGCTTGCTAATTACCTGCAGTATTTTTAAAGTGGAAGGGTAGGTACAGCACATTGTAATATCATCCTCATCTCTCTTTCGGTTCAACATGAAGACAGGAGAGTTGTCCTGCAGTGTTTATTTCACCTATTTTTCCTTGGAGGTTTTAAAAGATGCATCTATTTTACTAAGCGCAAGGAACAACATAATACACTTATAAGCAGTAATAAGGGATCATTTGCAATAACTTTTTTCCATGAGACTTAAACCATGCAAATTTGTATTATTTGTTACAGTGTATTATGTACATTTTATGATATACAAGAACCACTGCATGTATATGTGTACTGTGTTTTTGCAGGTGAATTTGGAGAGGTTTGTAGCGGTCGCTTGCGTCTACCAGGAAGGATGGACATTGCTGTGGCAATAAAGACACTTAAAGGTGGCTATATGGAACAACAGAGGCGAGACTTTTTACGTGAGGCCTCAATCATGGGACAGTTCAATAACCCCAACATCATCAGGCTAGAGGGAGTAGTCACTAAGAGTAAGCCTTTTATATGTCCGTTTGTGTGTTTACATAGAAGATCTTCCCCTTAACACCAGTGTATTGCTTCATGAAATTCTTTACTTCTGTTTCTTTTCCTTGTTCATCACTCAAATCATGTTCTACTTTTCCTCAGGCAGACCAATAATGATAGTAGTTGAATACATGGAAAATGGAGCACTTGACTCTTTCCTCCGGGTGAGAAAAATACATGTTCAAAGATGTTTTTCCTGAGGAGATGCTGTCTTCTTTATACCTCATTTGTCTCCTCTCTTTCTCACAACAACTCCAGACACGTGATGGTCAGTTCACAGTGCTCCAGCTGGTTGGCATGCTCCGTGGCATTGCAGTAGGCATGACCTACCTGTCAGATATGGGTTATATTCACAGAGACCTAGCAGCTCGCAACATCTTGGTTAATGAAAACTTGGTGTGTAAAGTGTCTGATTTTGGCATGTCCAGAGTCCTTGAAGATGGCACTGAAGAAGCCTACACTACTACAGTGAGTGTGCATCTAAGAGTTATCACAGGGTATTATGATATGACACTTATGGCGGTGAATTCTGAATATCTCTTTATATTCTGTGTTGCTGTTTTTGGCACCAGGGAGGAAAGATACCAATACGCTGGACAGCACCAGAGGCTATTGCTTATGGAAAGTTTTCCTCAGCTAGTGATGTATGGAGCTATGGCACTGTCATGTGGGAAGTGATGTCATATGGTGAGAGGCCCTACTGGGAGATGTCCAATCAAGACGTAAGCTACCGATCATGTTTAAACTCCATAACCACTGAAACACTGTATACATAATCTGCCTTATTTTTGGTGCGGCAAATGTTCTGTTTTAGACAGAGCATTATGTTGTTGTTCACCTCAGGTCATTTTATCAATGGAAGAGGGCTATCGTCTACCAGCACCAATAGGCTGCCCTGTGATGCTGCACCAGCTGATGCTACACTGCTGGCAGAAGGAGCCTAGCCAGCGTCCACGCTTCAGTGATGTGTTCTCTTTCCTTGACAAACTCATAATCAGTCCCAGTGGTCTGCTGACTTTGGTGAACAATGTTGAGAGGTATGTAAAGGGCTGTACTGGTGTTTTTTCCTCTTGTTTTAGCCCACTTTCTCCAAGCTGTGTTAACTTCACAATGCAACCTATTGTTGTTGGCTGATGCTCCAGGCTGCCATTCCTTTCAGTCTCATTAGGGTATGAAAACCACATTGCACAGATTTAAAAACTTGTCTGAGGTGCATGACCATAAGGGTGAATATTTATTTTTTTTAATCAGTTATCACTGCATCGTAATACAGTTTTAAGTTGGGTCTGTTTTGTCATCATGTGTTGAAGCCTTACGATGCTTATAAAAAGCTCCAACATTCAAGGTTTGAGTATCATCTAATAGTTTTGCAGGATGTGTTTGTGGTATATTTAGGAAACAGCAAACCCAGAGGAAGTCTAAAAAAAATGATGTAAAGAATTCATAAATCTGGTACTTTTTCTGCAGATCATGGGCTTAAACATGCAAAACATCCTATTTACAAAAATCTTGTTAAAATCGCTTATGCTAACCTCTCGCTATATGTCCCAAAACTTTGTCATCCCAGTTTCCCTGACTCCCCAGAAGATGCGCCAGACTACCCTCTTTTCATCTCTATCGGCGACTGGCTTGACTCCATCAAAATGAGTCAGTATAAGAACAACTTCCTTGCAGCAGGATACACAACACTGGATTCCATTTCAACCATGAGTATAGAGTGAGTGAAGCCAAATTGTATACAGGGTGTGGCTACAGTGTTATAAATCATGCCAAAAAGAAACAAAGTAGCATCAAAGGAACATAAGGATGGTGATATTGTAATAAAACAGATTCCACTATTAAGAATAAATCTGTACTTTTTGTACCATGTAGTTGACTTTTATTTATTTATTTATTTGTTTGTTTGTTTGTTTGTTATGCTGATGCTGTATGTGTTCTGGCTTAATCACAGTTTTATCATGAAGATGCAGACATGTCAGTACAAGTTACAAAATGTTTTTCTACATGAACTGTAGAACTATTGCCACTGGTATTACTGTATTTTGTTCTTTTATGTTAAGTGTGGTTAATGTGTTTTCCTGGCATGTTTTTTGCAGGTTAAAGTGATGTGGGCAACTTGATAGTATGTTTGTCATGATGTACAAGTAGGTCTGCAGCTCTTTTCAAACTATTAATTTGAAACTGTATAAATGTTCTTCATCCCTTTAGCGACATCAGACGTATCGGGGTCTGTTTGATTGGTCACCAGAGGAGAATCATAAGCAGCATACAGTCTCTTCGCCTGCAGCTTCACCACATCCAGCAGAGTGGTTTTCAAGTGTGAGACCATTGCACAAAGATAGACTGTGTGTATACACAGAGCTGGAAACAAACCAGAGTTCCTTGGAATCATCATTCAACAAACTGCACAAACACCGGACTGTTAGGTGTAGCGGGTACCACACGCTGCTTGTGTGAGATTAGACCACAGCTAGACCACATGTCATCTGATTAATACGTACACATTATCATCTTTTGGATTGTTATCAGTACAGTCTTTGCAATAACCAACCTCTGTCAATGTTGGCCAAATGTGGTCTCTATTATCTCAGCAAATACTAGCATTCACTTGAATTTAGGACTTCTTTTCTTCAGTGTCTTTTCAAGTGTTCACCAATACCTCTTCTCTTTCCAAGTGACAATCCAATGGTTTCTATTGACTTTGAATGGTCTCAAGTCTGTTACCTCATGGCCAGAGATTTGGATAGAATATATGGTATGGTGATGTATGGTGCAGTATGTGATTTTAATAACACCATTTCCAGCTGGCTTCTGAATCAGTTCACCATAAACAAGATTAACAGAATGGTCAACACAATCATGTTTTTTGAACTTAAGACCGCTGAATGTCAAAAGATTTTATAGAAATGTCTAATCTATCTTCATGATAAGGCAGTATGTCTTGTACAAAGTCTTGTGAAAGTTGTATGTTTTATTCAGGATGTTTGTTCCTTAATAAACAACCCTATTTTAATACTTTGTTTTCTCTAAGACTTTAACCACACTAGACCCCAAAATCTATCTCTCATACACATTAGGACCACAGTGTCAGATTTGAGGCGTTTTTTTTTTTTATTCGTTCGGCTCTATTGACGTTCCGCGCTCCAGCCCAGCAGATGGCGGTAATGCACCTTGGCTTGCAAACCGCCAATAAACATCATAGGAAGAAGAAGAAATGAGGCAGTAGTGTTTGACCTGCAGGTGGCAGACTTGAGTCAGTCACTAGTCTCCCAGCAACAGTGTAAATAACTGTGTTTCCTGTAGGCTAGAGAGAGCATGAGAGAAATGAATGAAGCACTGATTTGAGCCTGGTTATTTAATGAACTAGCTTAGGGGGTGCAACCTGGAAGGAAGACCCTAAGGCTAAGGTAACTAAAATCCTGCTCTACATACAGAACAGTCTGGAAAATGATAATACAAGCTAACGTTATCTATATCACCACCACCAACAGCAGCTAGCGTTTAGCGTTAGCTTTAACTTTTATGACGCCATAACGTTAGAATGTGTAGTTTGAAACACCTTCCCTCGATCTTATCTAATCTTTGTGACTATCTTGATAAACTCACTTGGTCGAGTGCCGCAGAGGAACTGTCTATTTTTAGATACTATCTATGTAAACTCAGCAACCTTAACTAAATGATTAGCTAGTAGCTAGCAGCGTCAACAACAAAAGATTCGCTAATGTTAGCTAGCTGTTCAGGTATTGGTGAATATTAACTAACAGCTTAACGTTAAAGTAGGTGAAATGTCTTTTTAGTAGAGGGTGGAGTTTAATTAGCTAAATGCTGAAATTTTTATCTTTATAACTCTCGGTGAAATGTGTTGAACAGTCACTTCATACAACACTCAGGCTCAGGAGCTGACCACTCTAACCCCTGAGCCTGTGTCCGGTGGGCCTGTTTAACACCCTGTTTAGTCTATGAAACGTGATGTGACATTCTATCTGTTCATGTTTTTATGCTCAGACATAACAGACAAACAGCTGATGGTTGCTTACTAGCCAATGGGGCTGTTCGACAAGCTGGCAGGATGGCTGGGGTTAAAGAAGGAGGTGAATGTTCTGTGTCTTGGCCTGGACAACAGTGGGAAAACCACCATCATCAACCACCTCAAGCCCTCCAATGTAAATCTACCTCTTTCTGTCATAATGTGAGAAGTGGTCACTCAAACAGCTGCATGTGATACAGCCATCTATCATATATCTTGCTGCATATCTATTTCTGTCCTAAAAGTATGGTGAACTAGAAAATTATATTTTAAAGATATGTTGCTGATGTCTGCTCCCCTGTTATGTTTGTAGTGATTATACACTGCATTTGTGTTTCAGGCACAGATGCAAGACATTGTCCCAACCATTGGTTTCAGCATAGAGAAGTTCAAAACGTCCAGGTAGCTATTTGACAAAAGACACCAACATGTTAGGCATCAAATAAAAGACTAATTACTCTTATGTTACCTTTTCTAGTTGTCTGTGTCCCTGATTCACATTCTTTTTTTGTCTGATGTATGACTCCGTAGATTTTGAACAAGTACTTCTCTTCTCTTAGTCTTTCTTTCACAGTGTTTGACATGTCTGGTCAAGGCAGATACAGAAACCTCTGGGAACATTACTACAAGTGAGTGTACTGATGGCACAAAGACAACCTTTGTTTTATACAGTTGCTGTTCGCACCTTGATATACATATTGATACCTTTAATCTCCTTGTTCACCTTAGGGAAGGTCAGGCTATCATATTTGTCATTGATAGTGCAGACAAACTGAGGATGGTAGTGGCCAAAGAGGAACTGGATACATTATTAAATCATCCTGGTAAGTTAATGTACATGTAACACAGTACTTGGCCTCATGCATACATAGGTTTGAATCCTTGCCCAGCCACCTGGTGTATCTCTTTCTTGGACTATTTTAAGACTAGATTGCATGGTACATGTGTTTTACTCTTTTTGAGAGTTAGTATATATTTTGTTTTGCCAAATATACATGTAATTTAAAAACTGGTTGTTTTCGCTTTAAAATATTGCTTTTCATTATTTGAAGTGAATGAAATATTTTCTTCTCTGTCTCACTCCAGATATTAAACACAGAAGGATCCCTATCCTGTTCTTTGCTAACAAGATGGATGTTAGAGATGCTCTGTCTTCAGTCAAGGTCTCACAGCTGCTCTGTTTGGACAACATCAAAGACAAACCCTGGCACATCTGGTATGAACAGAAATGAGTACTTATTTGCTTATTTATTATTCCTGCATTCCAGTGATAAACTGTACTCTACTGTGAAATCATACACTGACATGTCAGTACACACAGAATCTGCAGATTTAATGTGAACATATGATTTATTCCTGTATTATTTAGTGATTGTGCTGATTTTAGAAAGTAGGCATAGGTAAATTAGTAATTCAATTCAGGTTACATTGTTTTGGATTTGGATGCAGATAATTTTTCCTGTTTCTGTTCAAAAATAAAGAAGAATATCGTTCTCCAAATTTAGAGTACACGTTAAGTGCTGCCATACATACTACAGATATGGGACCCAGTTGGCACAAGCAAAATGTGTATTTACACTTAGTGTTGCTGGTGGTTATCAAAAGGAAGGGCTACAGAACAACCATTCATAGTAAACAGCGGGATAAGACAAAGTTCTTAATGTATACTGTTGATATGTTTCAGTGCCACCAATGCTTTGAAAGGAGAAGGTTTACCGGAGGGAGTCGACTGGTTGCAAGGTACGATGAGAATTCACATGAAAGAAAGTGAGAACGGGAGTGTGATGTTGGGCTGAGCTCACAATGCCGTTTAGTAGAAGTCCACTTAAGTATAATACACTTAGTATGTTTTACTAAATACCCAGTTTTGTGTTGTACAAGATAACTTTGGAGCAGAATTGTATCTGTGAACAAACTGATTCACTCAGCAGTCAGCCAGTTTGAGTGAATATTTTTGGACAGGGTAATGAGGCCATTTGTAAATGTCAAAGTGTATCAGGTTCTGATGAATTTCTAATTGCATCGCTGGGTGATTTAAAATGCTGTTGTGTCATTATTTCAAGTAAAAACGAATATTTTTCCAGTTAATCATACAAAACGTGTAGAATTCTTTAGTCTTTCTCCACATCATAACATACCATATGTTTGTGGCATGTCTGTGTATGAGTGCGGGATGTACTGTGCATAACTGTTTATAGTCTGTTACACTATGTTAGGATTGCTTTCTTTTCTTTTTATTGTGTTTACCGCGCTCAAATTCCAATCCTTCCATAGATCAAATTATGCAGTGAGTACGGGGCATTTTGTTGTTGTACTGTAAATTGTGTTTCTGTGTACCTGTAGAGACATACATTAAAAACTTCCTTATCTTTGCCTTACCATGCTTACTGTTATTGTGAGTGAGCTGCTGGGTTAATCTCAGCTAACACTTTGTGTAAAACTCTTCAAATACTTCCCATATCCTTAATTTTGTTTCTTTGGCTTTATCACATGCAGTGCTTTGACCTGGCATAGCGTCTGCTAAATCAGATGTGCCCTAATAAGGCTAGTGGTGATGTTCCATAACAAATACCACCTGAAGTCTATCCCTTGATCATCAAATGCTTAAATTTCAAGGCTTGAAAGGTGGTTGTGAAAAGCTCTGTTGCAGATGACAACAATAGTAGTCACTATTGAGTCTTAGCATTTGCATGCACATTATGTTGATTTCTTCCATTATGAGTGACAATAGTCCATCAAAAATGGGCTGATTTTTAGTTATTATATAACCTGTTTTGTATTGGGCTGATGAACTGAATTTCTCCTGTTTTTCCAGATCAAATCAAAACAATGAGAACATGAGGGCATGAAGAGGGACACATTCGGCAAGTTTGTTCCTGTTCAACTTTTTATGCAGCACACCGTGACATCATCTGGCAAGGTGCTGTGTTGTCCAGTCATGGTACATGCAAGTGTGTATTCCTGTTGGATTACTCATGCCAGGTACTCCACAACAACACAACTGGAGAAATGAATGCAAATATGCTGCATGCATGATATAATATTAGTAATTTTACCGACATCAATTATAAAGCACCAGAACAATGCTAGCCAATCAGATTTCGGGGGTGGCTGGTGTCACCACTGGCAACCCCTTGGCTCTGCACATGACTCTGAGGCCAAATATAAAAGAGTTGTCACAGTGATAACTTTGTAGAGTTTGTGAGTACTACAAACCACTGTGCTGTGCTCTGGTGTCTTATAAGCTCTAACAACATAAATCTGTACCGAGAGCTGGACTTCCCAGCTTGTATTTCATTGTCTCACCACTACATGAAATGCCTCCCCCTGCATTGTTTTAATGTAAGACAAGTGTCGGTGTGAATCCAGCCTAATACCAAAACTTTCATATACATGTAGGGACCATCTCTTTGTCACAGTAAAAATAGTAGTTAATCTATCTTTTCTACAGCTAACACAGTACGTACTGCAGCTCTGCTCCTGTTCAATTAATGTTGCTCTTTTTTGAGTAGCTGTGAAAATATATTTAGCATATTGAAGATAATAATTGCAATGAAATAATTGTTTTCTAAGACCTTGTAGAATTAGCTGTATATATTGTTATTTAAAGCTGAATGTGTATTTAAATAATTGTTAACTTAGCTGTGATTGTCATAAATGAATGTCATGTTAGTTAGCCGGTAAAGTTTGTTTAAAAGTCAGAATGTCACTTTACAAAGTTACTATCTAGTGTTAGAGTTAATACCTTTCATTTAGGTACAATAGTGCTTTTGTATTTGCCTTGTATCGTTGCTCCAAAAATGTATTCAAACAAAATGCTTCTTACAATTTACTCGTGGTACTTCAGTGATGAAAAGGTAGACAGCTAAACATTTGCTCAATCTGCACAAGGTTTATAATGCAAGCCCTTCAGCTTGTTTAGTCTCTGACTGAAAGCTTGCATTAAAACTGTATAGATCAGTCTGTGTGGTTATTTATTTTATGTCCGATGTTTGTCAGATTCCATCGTCTCAACCAAGCTTTGTAGCAAAGAAGAGGTGTTTTTGAGTAGTTTCAAGGCAAAATGAAATAACTGACAAATATTTCTGATAAAAGCTTTACAGTCCTAGTGGTTAGTTTTATATGCTATGTAATAAGTTGGTTATAAATATTGTGTCAAATAAAAATACTTGTAACACACCAAAATCTTTACTTCCCCCAGTTGCACTGAATCTAGACCAAACATCTGATTACTAATATCCTGTTCTATCTAAGATGTCTGTCATCTTGATTATTATTTCTTATTTTGAAAAGGATTTTGTTCATGATTTAAAATAGTAACTCAATGTTTTACCAGAGTGTATGGAAGTGGACAGGACAAATACTTGATACTTTTTTTCCCCTGTGTGAATGAGTGAAGAGCCAATTCACGGTTAGTCAGATCATTTCAACAGATTCACCAACCAGAGAAAACCTAATAGAAACATTTCATGTGGAACAAGCTTAAAAATGTAAGTGATCAAGTACTTGATCTTATTTTAGCTTAAAGACAAACACAAGCTGAAGATTTGGCTTTTCTTGTTATCATTGTGTTGAATTAGTTTACGTTCTGAAAGGTGTATATCACTGTACTGTAATGTTTTGTATGCAAGGAGACATTTCCAGAATAAACTGCTCTGTTACTTTAAGCCCATTCATATTAATATCCCTGGAGGCGCTGTCTTTTTTGTACTACCACTGGGGGACACCCAGTCCTATACTCATTGTGACTTGGCACCACAGTGATTTGGCGTCATTATATTTATTTCTAACTATAAGACAGGGTGGTGAATTACTGGGAGGCTCTCGGCCAAGGTTCATAACCTCCAGACATTTTCATATTTCCAAAACAAGGGGAAGGTCCTTGTGAGACTGTTTCGTGTCCTTCAGACAAAACAAGGACCCTCTGAGCACATGTTCATTTTAGCTCCAGAGAAATTGTAGTTTCTTCTTTTACACTGTTGTTAGATAAGCTGTATGTGATGACGCTGAACAGAATGTGTTGTCAAAGAACAAATGCAGCTAGATACAAATAATGTTTTATCTTTTGAGATATTTCATGTTATCTACATCTGTCATTCTGTTTCTCACTCCCTTTAGTGCACTCTCTCCTGCTCCAAACATCTTGAGTGCTGCCAGCGACAGCTGCTCATTAAATCTCGAGTCCTTTGACCCTGAACACATTTTTTTTTTTTTGCTTAATTATAAACCTTCATTTCTGCTATTTATGAGGATATGTGTTATGCCATGCAAACGTCTTGTGCAGTTCTGTAAATTGTACATTGTTTCTGTTTATATGTTGATACAGGGACATGATCAGGGAATGTGTATATCATTAAGCAGCAACCACATGGGGTTTGGCTTGAAAAAGTGTCGAGGTCATGTGCCAACCATCTGTCAGACACAGAGTTGGAAACTTTTCCAGCTGTTTTCAGGGTGTTTCGGATGTTAGCATCGGTGCGACAGAATCACTGATCAGATGTCAAACAAATTTGCATTCAAGTCAGTGTTATTCCAGTTACTCAGTGATTCATCTCATGCTCATAATTTTATTTTTATATGTATTTATTTGTAATCTACGGTTTGGTAAATTGGAGCTCTTACTAAATAATATTCAGTTGAGCCTTTCAAGCAGAACTGAATAATGTTTTCACCATTATTCCTAAATTCTTTAGCTCCTCCTAGTGGAGTGAAGAGAAAGGTTACACTTAAAACCTTTTATTAGTCAGAAATGTCCAGTTTTAACATCACTGAGGTTTAATGGGGGTGTAAACAGTAAAAACAGACTCGTTACATGTGATAGTCTTTAGACTAAAATGACATTTATAGCGTCACACAATGACCAATAGGGAAATCACCTTTCAAAGTATGAATATGGTAACCAATACATTAGAATAAGGGCCATACAAATTCACACATCATGATGTAGCATCAGTTCAGATACTTTCTATCCATAAAAACCAACTGACAAATATATTCACTGTCCTTTGTGCGTGAAACGGTTCTGTTGCTGTAGTGGTTGAAATAAATTCGTCAATGTTTCCCCCGAGTGAATACCTCCGCCCTATTTAGCTTAGTGTGCGCGTGTCTGTCCGTTTGGTTTTATATGGTGAGTTTATATGTGTGTGTCGGTGTTTTCTGTATCATTTAAATCTCTTTCTGCTCTTCAAGATCCATCCTAATTGGATGCCTGGTTTGACAAGAGCAGCCCAGATTAAACGACTTCAGGCAGAGGAGGCCATTAAGGAGAAACATTTCACTGATATATATCCTGAACAGAAAGTGACAGACACGGTACACTTAAGTGATTTCTAATTGCTCAAAGGCGAAGAGCATTTTAGTGTCATTTTAGTCCCCAAAAAGAAATAGGCTAAAGAGTAGACAGTTTCTGATCAAGAAGGTGTTTGACCAGCCTAAGTGATGCCGATTTAATTTAAAATGGATGAGTATTTATTTAGATTATTTTTAACAAACGTATCCCTCCACTGTGTTATCATGTGCCGCGGGGCGGTTTCTCATCCATCGCCCTGAATCACTTAAAACTGTTTCTGTGGCTGGGCAGAGAGTGACAGCGGATAATAGGCCACATGAAGTATGGCTGCGCAATTGTGGTGGCTATTACGCACAGAGTTTCAAGTAACATCAACCGCACTGACGCATAAATCTTTCCAGAAATTACTGATTATTTAATGAGTAAAAATGCACCGTTGAAATTAAAATTCATGACATGCCCTTCAGTAATTCAGTGGTCTGACAGAGTAAGATTCCTCTGCATCCGGTTATAAGGAATCTCTCCAACCCTCCTCTCGTCAGATCAGCCTGCACAGTGACGTGTTTCCACGCAAGGTCCTCATTAAGAGGGACGTTTGGTTTCTCTGACGCGTGTCCCGGTCGTCTGACGGTACCTGCCCCTCTCATAAGCTTCACTAAATCACGCGGGAGACCTCCACCAACACTTCATCACTGTTCTTCCAGGAGGACGAGACCTCACATTACTCCTGTAACTGTTCTCCTCACCGCCTCCCGTGTCAGGTGCCCCAGCACATGCCCCTGGAAATACTTGCGGTAAGTTTTAGAGGTGTTTTTTTTTTTTAAGATTTTGTAAATTGTTTACATATGTGATCAGGTGGTATTTTAGATGGCAATATACTGTGACCAAATTGCACTTTACAATTATTGAGCTGCAAACTAATTTGGATAAAGTAGTCTGTGGTTTAGCATGGTTAAATTATCATGAATGCTGTGCGTAATCTGAATTTTACGCTCGTGTCCAGGTAGAAGAACAAGATAGGAGCGATAGAAAAGAATGGAAATGTTTGATGTTCAAAACGCTGTCCTGACAAAAGACTAACTAATTAGTTTTCACCCAATTCTCACATATTTATTTTAGTTTAATTAGGTCATTTTATTTTAACTCGTGTAAATTAATTTATATGTATGGCTCTTGCGGTTTGTTGTTGCCTGAAGGAGTGATGGGCTTCCAATCGAGCTTCCAAGTTTCTGTTAAATACATTTATAGGCTATGATGATGATGATGATGATGATGATAACCACAATTGCTTAATTGTACTTAGTTGAATGCCTGATTTTTAGAGAATAGCCTACGGTTTTCGGGGCCACAAGAGCGCACAAATTCCATACAGTTGGCAGATAAAATTATTTTACATGGTATTCATATTATAATTCCATTTCAACTACTGGTGTTTGGTCAGTTAAACCTCTAATTCAAACAAACCTCGTTAAATCACAAGTATGTGTGGATTTGAAACAAACCAAAAAAGTGGCACGTTATCAGTTACCAGTCCAGGTCTCCAGAAATATAATGCTGACTGACTGTTGCTGTACTTCTCCCTGCGCTAAGCAGGTGTCCATGCCTGCCTGTTCCTAGCGGAAGCCCGTTGCGACAATGGCCATCCACGTAGAGGGGCTTGTGGCTATTGCGGTCTTCTACTTACTAATCCTGTTCGTGGGCATCTGGGCGGCATGGAAGAACAAGCACTCCGGGGAGGCGGAGGGCACCGACCGCAGCGAAATCATCATGGTCGGAGGGAGAGACATTGGTTTATTTGTCGGTGGATTCACCATGACAGGTGAAGTTTAGCCTTGATATTGTTAAGACTGCTTCGAAATACTAACTGATTCTTTTGTTTCCAAGACAGTTCCATGTTTTATACTTTTAAAAAAATCAGCTGTTATATGGGACAATTTTACTATGAATTGTTTTCAGTATGTTTTTTTTTTATATGTGCCTCCATCACCAACTTTAAGACATTATCCTTGATTTTAAATTGGTCTGCACTGTCAGCAAATTGTGTAAGCTCATCATTACCACAGGGAAGTCAACATATTGAGCTTAATAAGCTATTTAAATAAACAGTTTTTTTTTAGTTATACAGTCTATCAATCTGATTTTAACCTTTAGCTAGATTTTCTTTAACTGTGGATTTTTTTTTATTTTTTATTTTTGTGATTTTCAGCGACCTGGGTTGGAGGAGGGTACATCAATGGCACAGCTGAGTATGTGTATATGCCAGAATATGGCTTAGTCTGGGCTCAGGCTCCTTTTGGCTATGCTCTGAGTCTGGTTTTGGGTGAGTAGTGCTGCATGTTTCACACGTTCAAATTAATTTAGAGTACAGGTTTTAAGCAGGAGTATAAGAAGGGATTTGGGGTCCATTGCGCACTCATCAGGCAGGTTTCTACAGTGAATCAAGCCCCACACACTCATACACTGACTTATTGATTACATACCTGATTGAAATGATTGCTTTTGTGTGCTATTCAAAGCTTTGTCAGTGGTGCCATGTTCATCCTACAGAGGGTGGGTGCCAACTTTAACTCTGCACAGGAAAGTCCTTGTTAAGTTTCTTCAAGTGTCAGGCTTTTTTTTTTTTTTTTTTGGTTTTGTTATTTTTAACAGATGTATTTTAAGAAACAGTGCAAAGTAAAACCACAATGTACAGTATATATGTAACAGGTATATAACAATATAATGAAACTTAGTAATGTGTCCACT
>NW_018127884.1:2804980-2849838 GCF_001952655.1 Monopterus albus | reverse complement strand
CGAGGTTATGTCACAATGTTGGACCCCTTCCAGCAGCTGTATGGGAAACGCATGGGTGGCCTCCTCTTCATACCTGCACTCATGGGCGAGATCTTCTGGTCTGCTGCCATCTTGTCTGCCCTCGGTGAGTTGACGTCTACGACAAAATCAAAGCTTCTTGTGTCCGTTAAGAGGAAAATGTGTATGAGTTTTTGTCTGTATGATGTTGGAGTGAACATAATGGCCTTTCATATGTTCGCTCATGACCTTAGGTGCCACACTGAGTGTCATTGTGGACATTAACATTAAGATGTCAGTGGTGATCTCAGCACTCATTGCAATCTTTTACACCCTGGTTGGAGGACTGTACTCTGTGGCTTACACTGATGTCGTGCAGCTCTTCTGTATCTTTGTTGGACTGGTAGGTTCATATTGATCTGTAGTGTAATTAAATCCTGCTTTTGAGTAGGTTTTCCTGTCACGCTGCAGTGACGTGATGTCAGACTGCAAATGTTTCTACAAGAGAAAAAACTGAATTGTGGAGCTGTTCATTTTTACAATACATTGTTCATTGAATATTTTTATTTTTCCACATTGAGCTGAATGGTATTATATCTATTTTGCACCTTTACTAATGTGTATATATATAAATTCTAAATATAGTGTATCTGCTACCACTTTTTTAGAAAAGTGCATACTACCTTAGATTTTTCATGTAGATATTTTCTATTTATTTGTATTCTGTTCCTATCTGTCTCTCTGTTCATCTGCTCAGGCTACTGTAATGATAAATTTAGCTCCTGGGATCAGTAGAGTTTGATTTTATTTTGTCTCAGATTGTGTGCTAGATGTTACAGTTACCCTTAAACGTCTGGGTTTATAAATGTATGCTGTACTTGATTCTGGATGTCTACAGTGGATCAGTGTCCCCTTTGCTTTGGTCAACCCTGCGGTGTCAGACATCACTGTAACAGCAGTGAAGCAGGTGTACCAGGCACCTTGGATTGGCAGTATCCACAAGAGCTACACCTGGGTCTGGATCGACAACCTCTGTCTCCTGGTGCAGTAACCACAAGTTATTCTTCTCTCACTTTATCAAAATTTAATTCATTGAGATACTTTTGCATTTTGCACTTTCTCAAAGTGGAATTAGGTCTGTTTATACTGATGAACCAAATGCCATGATGCTGAGAATGTTTGATTAGTTACAGCCTTTCAAATGTTCTCTCTGGTACCCTGTGATGTTTATTTAAGTTCTTTTGTAGATAACACAAATTGATTACTCTCACAATTCGATACAGATAGCCATTGTTTGTTGCAGCCATAAAATGCAATAGTCTCTGTTGATGGGACAAAAGAATTGAAGAAACAAGAGTATGTCTGTTCTGAAGAGTACTGGGACTCTTTCTTTGTGAGAAACAGTTGAGGGTGGTGTACACTATGCTGCAAAGTTTGTAAAGTCCATAGATGAAAAAGTAATGTTTGAGCTATTTAAATAAAATTGACCTGGCATGACTATGTTGGGCCTCATTTCTGTGTTATTCACTGGTGTGTAACTGTGCTACAGATGCTTGGAGGAATTCCCTGGCAGGTGTATTTCCAGAGAGTTCTCTCTGCCTCCTCGGCTACCTACGCCCAGGTCCTCTCCTTTCTGGCTGCTTTTGGGTGCCTCGTCATGGCTGTGCCCTCTGTTCTCATTGGAGCCATTGGGGCCTCCACAGGTTAGAGAACTCAAATAAGCATGCATATGCACAGTCTGTGTGTGTGTGTGTGTGTGTTTGGGAGGGAAGGCTCTAGATGGGTCCATGGTGCCCTTAGATCTGAGAGAGCCTGGTAAATAGCAGCTGGTTCACCTCATCCATAATGAAGCAGCAGCCGTTTAATAGCAGCCTGCTGCTCTTTCTGTAAATATTAGATTACAAGAATGCAAGGGATCAAATTAGTGGTTTGATCTCCAGATTTTTAGGCATCAAATTCCTTTGTGAACATGTAAGTATACAACAGTTTTGCCTTCTTCTATGAGTTATCATTTCAAAGTTATTACTTATCTTTGTAAACAGTGGTATTTCATTAGTAAGGTTTCTTTGGAAGGCATGTCATTATTTCGTTATGTTACATTACAGTGCAGATTTGATGTCTTCTTAAATGTTAAATCTTTTCCTTGGTCAGACTGGAACCAGACAACTTATGGTGCCATTCCTCCTAGAGAGAAGAATCAAACCGACATGATTCTACCCATCGTGCTCCAGCACCTTTGCCCACCCTTTGTCTCTTTTTTTGGCCTGGGTGCAGTGTCTGCAGCAGTCATGTCATCAGCAGACTCTTCCATCCTTTCAGCAAGTTCTATGTTTGCAAGAAACATCTACCAGCTCACCTTTCGACAGTCTGTAAGTACATGTGTGTTTCTGTTCAGGCACCAAAGTCATCTAACTTTTTTGGCTTGTTTTTTGCCGTTCTTTGTATGTCACAGTCCGTTTTAGACTCTTCTCTGTCTCCTCAGGCGTCTGACCGTGAGATTGTGTGGGTGATGCGTATTACTATCTTTGTATTCGGTGGCCTTGCAACATTGATGGCGCTGGTAACTGGGACAGTTTATGGCCTCTGGTACCTGAGCTCAGACCTTGTTTATGTCATTATCTTCCCCCAGTTGCTCAGTGTGCTATTTGTCAAAGGTACAAACACATATGGGTCAGTGGCTGCCTACCTCTTTGGCCTGGTGCTACGTATAGGTGGAGGTGAACCTTACCTGCAATTGCCTCCTTTCATTTATTACCCTGGCTGGACCACTGAGAAGAGAATGCATCACATGACTGGAGAAATGGAGGAAGTGGTTATTCAGAAATTCCCCTTTAAGACCGTCTCTATGCTTGCCTCCTTTCTGGGTAACGCTGTGTTCTCCTACCTGGCCAAGTACCTGTTTGAGAGCGGCAAGATTTCACACAAATATGACTTTCTCAATGCAGTGGTGTCCAAGCACAGTGGAGAGATTATGGACAGGACAACACTTGTAACTCGTGGCAACAACATCGGATTATCAGAGATTGCGTCTGTCAAACCACGGCTGAGTGTGACCTTAGCGGCTACTTTTGTGCGCCGTGACACACTGCCAACAGAAACGGTGGAGGAGGAAGATTCCAGCCCTGACTCTTCCCAGCACGATGAAGAATGACAATCTCAGGATGTGAATAAAACGACACATAAACCGTGGGAAAACTGTGTCAAATATACTTCAAAAGAACAAGATATACAAGAGACATAAAGCAAATGTTGTCATTTATGACTACAAAGTACCACTTCACGCCTGTGGTGTTTGGATACGAGCCACATGTCAGGATGTAGCTTTATAGTGTAGCAGCTTGCTGTTTGTCCAGACATGAAGCTGCCTGTCTGTCTGCAACATATCACTACAGTACATACATATGTTCATACATATAGATAGTACTTAAAGGTAGTTGGGTGTTCTGTATTTTCATCATTTTTGTAAAACTAACTCGGAGATAAAGAAAACTCATAGCTCCTTTTCAGACATGGGATATGTCATTTCTAGCTTCATCAGTCTCATACAGCAACAGCTTTCTGTCTTTTCAGACATAGGTCACGTTTACATTAATGTTCCTCACAGCTTCATTCAGACATACCCATGACTGTGACAGAGAGAGCCACTGTACACATGCAATATTTGTGCTCATTGAAAGACTGGACAGTATATTAAGTGACGTTTAATATGTGAGGCCAGAGTTTTCTAACTACAACAGAATTTATTTATTTATTTTTTGCTCATGTTATTGCTGTTTAGAGGGTTCTCCAAAACATTGTGTTTTTAGTGAGCGAAGCAACTCACCAAGACACATGAGACACCTAGACTGTTGTTTCTGGTAAACCTGCTCTACATAACAACATCCTACGTCAGTGTGCCGTAACCGTGTGTGTGCCAATCTGGTAATGCAGCTGCATGGAGTTTATACTTGTGGTCTATTGAAGTGATACCTAAATATTACTAGGTTCATCCCATTGAGTGTATAAATGATGGAGAGGCTAAGATCTCCCAGAAGTGATGCCACCAAAACTCAATCGCCCCCTGGTGGCGCCCGCCTCCTCTATGTTAGCGGATGGGACATACGCCACACCAAAAACTCAAAAGTACAAATCAAATATATTTTTCCCACTTCTGTAGATATTATCACACTGATGTATGTGCCAGTGTTCATTTTTCTGGTACAATTGCTTTTAATAACTTATCTGATGATATAAAAAGAAGTGTGTTTCAGTGGATTTGATGGCTTGGATGGTGGTCCGATGATGTCACTCCACTTCTGGACACCACTGCACAGAATCAGGTTGCAAAAAACCAAGATGGCAGCTGCCGTATTCAAGATATTTTGGCTTCATTTTTGCATATTGGAGGGAAGTAGTGATGCCATGTCCATCGTATATATATTTTTCACTTGTTCAACCTAGTAAGATTGCTGTTGTGTTGTGACTTTCATGGAAAAGTGGCCAGGGTGCTCACTGAGACATGAGGCTGACACAATCAGATGTCAGATTAATGGAAATGAGTGCATGTCAAGCATTTTCCAATTGCAGATGAGTGGGGTAAGAGATGTTGCATACAATTCATTCAGAGGTTAAATAGGAACATAGCCAATCAGAAATATGACATGGAGCAAAGGAGATTTATAAAAAATGATTGACAGCACAAATGTAGTTTGGAAGGAGGGTATACAATATGTCCTAATTAGAGAAAAGCAATAACACTTACAAAGACTTAAACAGCTGTACAGCAAATATTCTAAAAATGTACTTGAGAGTGAGAGTGGAAATCATAGAAAACAACATTTTATAGCTTTAATGTGTAAGATCAACCCGACATACAGCATGTTATGTGTAACCTAATTCATTTAAATAATTTTGATTGATTATAGATTAATGAACTCTGATGTCATAAAGTGATATATGAACTAACACCCAAAATGTGTTATGTTTAGCTTTTACAAGCAGTCATGTCTCTCATCTACTGTATGTTGTTATTACCAATAAATACATTGAGACTGTGAATCAAGACAGAAACAACCCAGGTATCATGTTGTGTAGAAAATACAGTATACAAGCAGTGGTGAGGTTAGAGTACTTGAAACATTAGCCAGTATTCTCTTCAATGTCAAAACTGTTTAAAAATATGAATCAGTATAGTTTAGTGTTAAGATGATCTTGTATTCAACTGCCTTAATGAAGCTCATGAAAAAAGACGGCAATGAATAGAGGCCTGAATATGAATGTAACCGCTACACTATACAAAGTAGTGTGCTTCTACTGCTGTTTGTGTGTTTTTGTTTGTGATTCGCAAAGTCAAACAGTAACTGTTGCAGAACAATGTAATGTCAGGCTCTGATTTACAGATCTGTTCCTTATTTGTTGGTAACAGCAGTGTGCAGATAATCTTTTCTGTGTGGTGTATGTTTGAACGCATAAGAGGAAAAAAGAGAACAGTGCTGGTTAAAATTATTCATATAAGATGGAAAAGATGCTGTCTAAATGTTTATTTTTGATGTCATAAAAGATGAAACAATAAAAAAGAAAATAATTTCAGGAAAATATGTATATTCTACTTTTATACAAAGATACAATTGGTATTTCACATCTTTTAAATCCACTTTAGAATACATTTCATTGCATTAGTATTAGTGCTCATTATAGTTTGGTATGTGTAGTGTTTTTTTATTTTTCTTAGTTGTCTTTTTTTCATTGGTCATGATGCTGAAACATGAGCGTTGTGTGATTTCTGTTGTGCTTAATAGCAGAGGTTACCAACATTTATGGCATTCACTGTTTTTTAGAAGGCTTAGGAGGAAGCATTTTCTAGTAATTTACTAAAAGAAATAGTGAAGAGTAGAAAAAGAAGTCTGTTTCAGAAATATATTTTTTTGCTTTCATATTGCATAATTATTTTATGACCATTTTGAGGGATTGTTGTTTTATATGATTATTTGAGCTCATTTGAATGATTTCTACATTTTGTTTCTTTTCTGTTTGTAATTTAAGGGTTTCAAAATCACTGGTTATGATCTTCAGTTGCCTTTTGTTATTGTTTTTCTGTTTTTGTTTGTCTATATAATTTTAAAAAGATATACTGTGAATTTGCAGCTGGTTTAACCTCTTTTTTGTCTTGTCAGTGAGGCTATTCAGCTAAGCCGGATGAAAGACAGAGAACGAGAACATGTCCAAAAACGTGACTGAAATTACAATCGCTTGGCTTGCGTCTTTGTCCCCCTCCATGTCCACAGTGAAAGACAACATCTTAAAATAGCTCTCTCTCTCTTGTTATTTACATTACCTTAAGTGCTGTACTCTCTCTCCTCTGGACCTCGAGTGGGTGCAGTCACTGATGGTGGTCAGGCAGAGAAGACGGACTTGGGTGGGGGTTGCATGGGGTGTAGCTTACTGGCTTCTATTGCCATAAAATCCACCTACCCTAATGCGCAGTAATGACGTAGGTGTCCCACCCTTTCATTGCACCTCCTCCCACCAACCCCAGTGTCCTTTTTGCATCCTTGAGAACTGAGACCAATCCCATAAAAGGTCCAGAGAGTAGATAAAGAGAGTGTCCCATCTCCATTCATAGAAAGTACCTCAGAGAGCACTCTTGATAATTAACAATTATGCAGGAAAACCAGTTATTGTCCAAAAGTCAGTCCATTTATTTATGGCTTTATGAATGAGGAACAAATTGTTGGTGAACCAGACTTTTAGTTTTTAAGCTCTGGCACATGAACAAAGAAAATTTCTACAAATGTGAAATTCAACCATTTTTCTGAAGTCACTACATTTTACCTGCTACAGTCTATTTTAATTTCTTTCTGGACTTATTCTCCCAGTCCATCCTTAACAGATAAAAGCAAATTCTGGGAATCAGAGTTCCACTATAGAGCACTTTACTGGAATTTGGACATGAGAAGATGTGATTAGAGGTTGCATTCAGATAGACATCTAGTGCATTGGAGTCAGAGATAACTTTAGAGAGAAGAGTCAAGACAAGTTGACTGTCAAAGGATCAAACCGATTGCTCGGAATATATTTATATATTTTTTGCAGCTTTCATTTAATTTTAAAAGCTTGTAATCTGATCTAAATTTGTAATGATTGACCTTGGACTGATTCATATTAGTTTTATCTTAGTTCAACTCACATAAGTGTAAACTAATTTCTGTCTTAACAAAAGTTTAACAGATTTATTTAAGGCCTGTACAGTGCAACAAGGCACCTTTTCAACATATACAGTGTTTTGACTCAAGTCATCAGTTTTTTAACTGAGTATCTATGATGTAAACTGTGTAATGAAAGCCACTATCGGTGCATTAAGAAAAAATTAGGACCCCACGTTTCTAAAGCTTGACTCATACTAACAAATACGGGATCTTTCACTGTTTTTAAAACCCTTTTTCAAGTTATCTCACAGATCCTTGTGTACATCTCACTTGTTGTTCAGACTTGAGCGGGTGTATCCACCCTCAGAGAGATTTCATGTGACTGAAGCCTCAGACACCCCCCTGGCCCCAGCCATCATCCTGTCAGTGCTCTTTCAGTGAAAAAGCATAAAACACAGGCTAGATTGCAGTGTTAATATTTATTATTAATTGCCAAGAAATCTGAAAGATTTCATTAAAATATAATGAATAAAAAGAATATGAACAGGGGCACTTGGTGTCTCCAACAAACACTGGTCCTTTAATTGGGAAAAGGTATCATTTAAAGAGGAAAGAATGTCAAGACACCCTGAAGATGGCAAGTGTGCCAGTACATATTGGTGCATTTTTTAAATTAGCCCATATAAGGCTTTTTATTTGTAACCATCCACCTGTCTGTAATTGGATTTTTAAGATACATACTGACTTCCAAACTAGTTGTCATCATAAAATCCTGCTAGTACATCCATGTCTTAAACTCACATTTAGCACAGAGAAATGTTCCCATCATTCTAGACAGTAACAATATAAACAGCACATTTCTGAGGGGAGTGAAGCTGTAATGTTTCTTATTGCAAGCCCAGAAAAAGTAAACCGTGTGATTTGAATATGATGTAGAGAATCTCACATGGTTTGAGGATCCCATAGTTTCTTCTCCAGATAGTGTGACACAAGCTAGCTCATATCTCATCTGAGGCTGAGGCACCGCCATCATGTTAGTGGGCCACTATTCATGTCCTTCCTAAGTCATCATGTCCCTCGTAATTTCATTACAAGACAGCTAACTGAAACATACAAAGAAGGCGAGGTAGGAGAAGGGGAGAAGAAAAAGAAATGGTGTAGGTTTGAAAAGGAAATATGTGAGTGTGTGATGTATCAGTGTGAGTGCCGAGGAAAATTGACTTCTGGGTTTTTGACTTATTGTCAGAAACATAGTTTTTTATACACAAGGACAGACAGACACACACACAGCAATATCACAATAATATCATGTCAAACAGTTGTCCATGCGTCTCTCCATCTTGTCCATTACTCCCTCCAAGCAGCTGATGAGCACCTCCAGCAAAATGAATGTACCGGCTACTCTAATCAAATCAGCCATGAGAACCTAATTATAGATCCAGCTTTGTTCCACTCAGTCCGGCTGCAGGTAGACAGTCTGGGGCTCTCCACAGGAATGAGATGACTGCTCTGCAATCAGCAAACTCGCTGATTCTTAATGAGCCGGGGCCATGAATCAGCTTCCCTGATACAGAATTAGTGCTGTGAGTCTAACAGTCACTCAGATCCTCTGACACTAAATTTTACAAATGGTAGAAAGCTGACAGCTCCAATGGGTCAGTGAGAATCCAGTTGTTCCACTGGGGCTGTACCATATGGAGAGTCAGTGTTGGAGGGAACAATAATTTATATATACTGTATATACATACACACACACACACACACACACACACACACACAAAGGTCTCTCATGTGAAGTTGAAGTGCATAAGCAACAGTAATTTTTTTCAGGCTTGCTTGGTTTTTATGTTAAGTCTTTTGTATATTTCTCCAAACATACACAGTTTATTTTGTTAAATGTTTTGCAATTAATTTGGCTCCATTAATTAAAATGTGCAAGCTTCTCGCACGTCAAATTCTTACCATTACCTTTACCATTCTTACCATTAAATACAAAATGCTGTGCTTACATAGAAAGTGCAAAACACTAAATCATTATGTTCAGTCCAGTGAGTGAACATAATGAACAATTCCCTGGTGAGTAACATTGCAGCATAACTGCTAATGACTGTATCACAGTTCAGATGTGTGACAGTGCTGAAAAATAAAGGAAATGCAGTTTTTTTTCTTTTGATTTTTGTCAAAATATTGTGGTTTGCTGTAGCTAACTAAAACCTTAATTACTGGGTTTTAGATAAACTACTGTCTGATAATTCCTAATTTAGTACAGATGTTTTCATTTTGTGTGCTATGTGAGGTGCTATGGGGAAATTTAGTAGTATAATATTCTGAGTTGAGTTTTTACATTTTAAAGTCTGAAAATGGAGCCAAAACAACTGTAAAATAATATGTAATAGCACTATCTTTATCTTTCTATATTCCAACTTGTGTGTCTTTCTTAGTACGAGATCTGCCCTGGTTTACACATCTTCCCCTTAGCCTAGCTCTTGTCTAAAGACAGGGAGAGGCATACTGGATGGAGAGGTTATTTTTCATTCCACAGAAAGTCAGTGAGGAGAATAATGTAGCAGCAACACACATGTACATACACACAAATACAAAAGCACACATTAGCCCCAGGGGACCTGTTCACTTGATAAGTGAAGATGCCAAGGGATGGAGGATAGGACCCATGTGAACCACTCACATAGCCTGTACACATGCCCACACAAGGGCCCTGGTGAGGGTAATGGTTGGGGGATGGGTGACACATGAACACAAAAGGAAAGATGAGATTTTTCTGCTCAAAATAATTTTAGTATGTCATACATATTGAAGATATGGTTAAATTTCACATAATTTAATGTTGGGTATAATTAGTGGCAGTTCTATTAAACTGACTGCAGGAGGTGCAGCTTGAGGGACAGATATGGTAGAGCACAACAGAAGAAACACAGGGCAAAGACAGGAGGAAAATGTTAGGAGGGTCATCGAACCACTTAACTCATTACAATGCAAATCTGCCTCTAGCCCCGCCCTGTCTTGTCCTGTGTGTGTGTGTGTGTGTGTGCTTGGTATTACTCACACTCTAGGGACTCACATTGTGAGGATGGTTTGATGCAGGTCCCCGCCATGTAAACCATTTAATTTTAGGGTGACAAGTAAAGACTAGGCTTCAGATTAGGGTTAGGCCAGTAGTGGTTATGGTTAAGGGTTAGGGTAAATCTCAAGAAAATGAAAGAAAGTCTCCACAAGGACTGAAAACAAAAGTGTGCATGTGTTTAGTATCACAGTCAGTGCCTCAGCTGAGTCTGAGCCAAAGGATCCATTAGAGTTGATTGAGGAGCACAAGGGTGCAGATGTAACCCTGAGAGAAGTTGAGGAGAACATACACACACACACACACACCCATGTGGTTGTCACATACAGGGTCTGTACATGGACTTACATTCATTTCCAGCAGACTTACCTTAACCTTAACCAGAACTGCTATTTGCCTAACCCTAAAATTCAATGAATTAGTCATGGGGCCTAGCCTCTGGTCCCCACGAGTGACTTCCAGTTCCCGCAAAGCAATGTGCTCCCAGTTTTCTGACCCCACAAGTATATATATATAAACAAGGCCACACACAGACACAGAGTCCAATCTCTTTAAGCATGAGTTCAACTAGGGCAGTGATTCCCAAAGTGGAGGTGGAGGCTCCACCTGGTGGTACACCAGAGCCTTGCTGAAAGGTCTTACAACTGTCATATTGTTTTATTACAGACAACAGCTATTACATATACATTCCTTTACAGTTATGTAAAAATGTATTGATAATAATATGAACATTTTAGAAATAAAATTTGCCTGTGTAGCCGCATCTAGGGTGATGTTACAGTCAAGATACATGGCTAGTCATTTTAACTTAATTCTGTGCTAGCTGCTGTGTGGAGCCAGTGCATGTGTAGGTGCCACACTGTCCATATTACTGAAGGGAAGCAAGGGAAACAACTGTGACAGTCAACAAGTTGGAGAGAGAGAGAGCAGTCACAATCAGAGTCAGGCCCAGGGCCAGTCATCCTGAGAGAGGGTAGACAACACGTTGATGATAGGCCAGGTGCTGTAGAAATCACACAGACGGTGCTGAAGAGGTCACTCTCCAGTACACTGCAGACTGACAGTATCTGGCCTGGTGTCGCATCACAAGGCTGCCTTATGTCGCAAGCAGGAGGTCACATGACTGCAATGACTGCTAATGCAAATAGTGTAAAAGGAATGAAAAGCAAAATCACAACAATCCAATCCATGAAAACAAGCATTTTCAGCCATCTTTGATTTGTGTTTGGACACATTTATAGGTGCTCTGTGCTAACACAAGAGCAGCAAATTATAGTAAGTGAATAAATTCAGATCCCTTTGGCATAAAACAAATGATTTTTTATGCGTAAATAAACAGTTTATGAGACTTCACATGTGGTCAAATATTATAAACCTAGAAGCATGCACATTATGATCCTCATAAAACCATGTCTGTCTGAGTCTCAGTCAATGAGTTACCACTTGTTCCACAGTGGAAATAATGAGACAGGCTATAGAGTAAATTCTGATGCTTCATTTATTCTAAAAAATGAATAAATACATTTGCATATGCATGTAAATTAAATTATTTTACTCCTCTGAAAACTCACCAAACTATTCCAAAGATGCTAACCTGTATTTAACTGCAATTTAAAGTTACAAAACCTTTAACTGCAGCATAACACATATGTCTTTCTTCTCTCCCTGAAGAACCAAAACATGTTTTTGTACAACCATAAAAAGGAAGGTGGTATAAATACATGAGCTGATGCCTGTCATGAGGGACTGCTGTTAGAGACTAAGACAGAGAGGACTTTCAACATACTGTATGATTGGAATGAGCTGCCATATTTCTTATGGTGACCTCCCTGTTCTTTATGAGAATAGTTGGACAGCTAAACTTTACATCTTCCTTTATCCAATTATCTTCTGCCAGGTTGTGAGAAAAATTGTAACCTTTAATGGTGGTGACACAACATGAGGTCTAGACTGGACAGAGGATGACAATTTAGGTGTGGTGTGCAGAGAGAAAGAGAGAGTTGATCGTTCATTTTACTGTAACAAAATTAGTGACCATGTAAATAAATGTAAGTAAATAAAGCAGAAGAACAGAGACACTGTCAAACAAAAGAGCTTCACACTTCATTTCTGCTCATGCTTTTAATGATGTCACATTTCTGAGTAATTTCTTTACTTTGAATAATTTCTTCCTGCTTGCAAGTGATGATCAGTTGTCTTGAAGGAGGATCATGAGAAATCAAAATGATGTGGGCTTTGTAATACAGTTAACATCTCCCTTACAATAACTTCATTTAGTATCCACTAGGTGTCTCTCTAAGCCATCAATTGAAAGTAGGAACAACTGAATGGCACATTTATGGACAAAAACAAGAACATCATGTGTCTAGAGCCCCAAAGTATTTCAGTGCTTTCAGTTGGAAATTTGGCCACAATGTTATAACCACCAAGAATCATTATAATGTCTACTATGCAGGAGATGATCAGCTTTACCTGTATGTATATGACATGTGCAACAAATGCAACACTATAGATTATGTTTTCAATTACATAAAATGAATAATCTAAAACAGTTTTTTTCTGCTTAGTTTATTTATATTCAGACTTTATTTAACCAACATTTGTATCTGGTATTGAGATGAATATTCTGGCATTTTTAATACTTTTTTCACCAGAATCTCTATAAACATTCCCATTGTTGCACAGTGTTTGTTTGTTTTTTTGTAGCCATATATTATAGTTGCAGTTTTAATGCACTGCCATTGTGGTTGGTCTTGATTACACACAGTGTCATTATGATCTATTTCTGCAGCTGTGTCTCTAAATCTTTCTGTTCTCTCAAACTGTGCTTGTTAATGAGAGATACTATGAAGAGTTGTTTTCCATAGCACAGATGGATCTTCATCAGATGTCTCTCTTATGAATATCTGATACTCTTTATGAAGCAAGTAAAATTTAACATCTGAGATAACAGCTATTATATCTTCTGCTGAGTGATGATGCCAGTGGTCGTCCTCAGGAGAAATTCCGGGTTGTGGAATAAAATATGAATACAGCCTACACTGCACTTCTAGACTAGATCAAAGAAAGTTGACACTGATCCTGGGTTAAAACTTATCCGGGTTTGAGGAAACGCAAGGCATTTTGGAAACACCACAGCACAGTCAGACTAGCTTTATCTTACCTTTAAAATCAAGGTTTTTGGTACATTAGGTGTGCCAAACTTTGCAACTCATTCAGATTTAGAGCAGGATGTACACACAAAGATCCCAAGGCATTTTCACCCTGGGAAAATTGAGGGTTTACTGGATGGATTCCAGTGTTTACATTTCATCTTTGAAAGATAGCAATGACTTACTTTGGCTATAGCTATTTACTCCTTGCGAAAGTGATGTTTTCAGCTTCCATTACTTTAAAAAAAGCCTTACCCCATACGCAGTCAATGCTCAAATGTTCAACTACAGTGGAAGTGGCCTGAGCATATGAGTTTTATTCCTGCAAGGCCCAAGTTTAAAAAAAAAAAAATCCTCAGGGAAATTATGACAAATAGTGTAACACTCCTGCCCCCTTGAACGTTGGCAGTGCAGTCATAGCTGCTGATTCTTAAAATAAAACTATAGCCATTGTGCATTTTAGTAACATTTGGAAACTCACAATGCATAACAGCACACATACCTGTATAATGCAACAAAAAGTTACATAAAGCATTTAAAATGAAGTCCAATAAAAACCAATAAAAGCCATTGGGCATTATAACTATGTTGACAAAACAATCTTAGCTAAAGGTCAGCTTATTAGCTGCTGAGGAGTTTTTAGTCATCTTCCTGGGGTAAAACCGTTGTTTCAAAGGTCAAAAGCAATTTTTGAACTTCAGTTTATATAAGTGATTGACCATAAGTATCACAACTGCTTATAATCAATCCACTTATAGTTTATGTGAAAATTTATAGTATGTTATTAATAACATGGTGCTTTTACATAAACACAATAAATGGAGAATGTTGTTATGGTTGCCATGTTAACTTCTTTTTCATATAAACAGCTTGTCTGTAGTCAGTTAAGGGTGTATTAATATCATGTGAACAGACCATGTTGTGCCAAGGTTTCTGCACACAAACAGAGGACATTCTTAAAAATGGGTGTGTTGACCTTTGTTGCTGTCATGTACTGCAAAGGTCACCAACATCCTGTTACAGATATTGACCCACCTCACTTAAAACAGTCAGTGAACTGTGATGAATGCATTACAGAAGGTAATAAACTAATTCATTATGGTTAACTCAAACCAATACAGCGTTCGCAAATCTTTACCACCTGTCATAAAAAAAGGAGTAATTATAATGAACTGTATTACTTAATCAAGGCTCATCATGCATCATAAATACTTCATTAAATAAGTAGCTTTCATAGAAATTGTTACGTTTATTAAACAATTTTGAATATAAATGTTCAGAATTTACAATTTTACCTAAGTGCAAAATTACATGCAGTAAGAAATACTCATTAGGCAGCAGGTAGAGTAGATATTATATTATTGATGTCTAAGCAGCACATTATGGTCTAACTGACTGTAACACTTTATGTTTATGAGCTGTGCATATGCTTTGTATGTAAACTCAAAAGCTGTAGAATAGCTGTGAAAAATATAGTGGATTTAAAAAGTACAATATTTCCCAGTGGTGGAAAGCAACTAGGACATTTACTCAAGCTATGCAGCGGGCTACTCAACAAAACCTTAGTGATGTAGTCTACACATTAATGTATCAATAATTACAATCTAATAATATATCAATTATTCTGTAATGGTCCATTCTGCATAGTGATTATTTTTAGTTTAAGTAAAGTATACTTACATATGTATAGTGTATAATGTACTATTGCAATATTTTTGTAGGTTACGTACAGGAAACTTTAAATATAGAACTTTTACATATTACCAGTTTTACTAAAGTAATAGTTTGTAATATTTCTTCCATCACTTCTCAAATGTAGAGGAAAAGTAGGGTAGAAAATACTGTAGCATAAATGGAAGTACTTAGATAAAGTACAAGTTCCACGGAATCCGTAGTGTAGCACAAAAATCTGGGTCCCATACATCTGCTGTCTCTGTGGGCCTCCTTCCCCATTTCACACCTACACAGTGACGAATAAACACATTTTTGTACTGGGCAAGGCAGAAAGATATCTGACTGATTCTGACACTGAGATAAGTTAACTGACTTTCAAAATAAAAGCCTTCCTTGGAATCATGTTTTACTAGCAGAATTAAGGTGAACTACATATACTAGTATAATAGGCCTATAACAAAACTTTACAAGCTTGAAGACACAACCCCAGCAGTGAAACTGGCCTGAGAAGCTCCGATATAGTTTTAGATACAATGTCAAAATATTTATTCCACCAATAGTAACCTAAGAGCCCTCTGTGTTAGGGTCCTGGGTATTTAATTATTTCCACTATTCTCTATATTATCATACCCCTGCTAAAATTATACATAAGTGTAAAAATGACTTGTGTTGAGATAAATGAATGAGTTTTAGGTGTTGTTACCTTTGAACAACCCCAGGCCAGCTATTTACCTGTTTCCAGTCTTTATGCTAAGCTAGGCTAACAGCTGCTTGCTGAGGCTACATTGCTTTAAAATCGAGGTTATGAGGAAGCTCTTGAAGGCAACACGTTCTCTCGCCCTCCCTCTCTGTTTTGTCGGAGCTTCCCACTGAACAGTTGGCCGTCCTTTTCCTTCTCCTCCCACTCAGCCAACACAATATAAACATTTCTGTACTGTGAGAAGACTCCCCCAAATAGTCCTCCTTGTTAGGGCACGCACACGGACACCGCCTGGATACCAAGACAGAGTGAAAGATGGCCCAAACCCACAGCCAAAGTTCAACTTTCCCTGAGATAGTGGAGCTAAACGTAGGTGGGCAGGTGTATGTCACCCGACTTGAAACTCTCACAGCGGTGCCAAGCTCTCTTCTCTGGGCCAAGTTCACGCAAAGCTCCCCGGGCGACTTGCCAAAAGACAGCAAGGGTCGCTTCTTCTTCGACCGGGATGGCTTTCTGTTCCGATACATTCTGGATTATTTACGGGACTCGGAGCTTTTTCTGCCCGAGTTTTTCAAAGAGAGGAGGAGGTTGCAGAGAGAAGCAGACTTCTTCCAGCTCCCGGAGCTGTCGAGGCGCCTGGCAGCGGTCAGTAAAGACAGCTCGTACGCGGAGGACAGCGGGGATGCGGAGGAGGCTGAGCTCAGCAGCCCGGTCACCTCTTCTTCGGACAGAGCCCTGGTCTCTCCTGGGGCCAACTCCGGCTACATCACCGTCGGCTACCGAGGCAGTTATACTATTGGGAGAGACATCCAGGCGGACGCCAAATTCCGCAGGGTTGCCAGAATAACAGTCTGCAGCAAGATCTCTCTAGCCAAAGAGGTTTTTGGAGAATCACTGAATGAGAGCCGAGACCCGGACCGGCCGCCTGACAAATACACCTCCAGGTATTACCTCAAGTATAACTTTCTGGAGCAGGCGTTTGACCGGCTGGCCGAGACTGGTTTCCACATGGTGGCATGCAACTCCACTGGGACCTGCTCATATGGCAGCAGTGACCCGGGGGAAGACAAACTGTGGACCAGCTACACCGAGTACATTTTCTGCCGATGAACGGGTGCAGGAGCAGGCTCCATCCAGGCTTACGACTCATTTCAGCAAACACTGGGACAAATCATCATTTACATTATAGTTAATGTAACATTAGTTACATTAGTTCTTACTCAACACCCCGAACTGGCAGTTTTAGTCTTATCAACTTTACGTTTCTTCCGTTTTTGTCACTCTTCTGCTTTGTACACACTGGGATCAGGTTAGAACCAGAGTTAACTTTTCTGCCATTTTAGACCTATTGTGTAAGAGGAGGACTTACTGCAGACTGAAGCATAAATATCATTGGGTAGGGAGGAGCAAAAACAAAATGATTTTATTGGTATGCCACTAGGTCCACATAGCTGGAGTTTTTTTTTATGGCCTTTTTGGCTTTCACAAAGACTGCTGTTCATCTGTAGTAAATGACATAGTCAGGGTGGCAGAAATGTAGAGCTGGTTTTCTTTGATTCTTACTAGACTATACTTGCATTGTCATGTTATTGTAGAGAGGCGTAAATTAACTAGGACATATGGTTTTGACCAAGCCCTCCTCCTGTATCCTCCATATAACATTCAAGTCTGTAATGTTGGGGATTGATGGATAAGGAAGACAGAAAGTTGCTTCTTTGATATGATACTTTTATATTATGATTTCCATTTAATTTGATTAGCCTCACAGATGGTATCACTGCTTTCAAGATTACACATAGGGACTTTTTCACAGTGCTACATTGTTATGTGCCATCTTTGAACTGCTGTCAATGTTTTTGTCTTTAGATATAAAGCTGCAGCAAATAAAGTGTGACTTTGTAACACTATCCACCCCTGAGTTCCCTTCAGTTCAGTGTCACTATTTCAGATGTGTCTTTTTCAGATACACTGGTGCTTCTTTTCACACAAGTAATAACAAACACTGTTTTTCTTCAGAGGTCGCCAGTGTCTTTGTGATGTCTGAATCTATGTAAAAGAGAGATGACATTTTAGGTGTTTACAAGCCCACACACACACACACACACACACACACCCATAGAATGAGCAGCGACCTCAGTAGACTATAATGCCACCAAATGAGTTCGATGAAAATTTGACCTGAATTAGGCTATAGTGTATCATATTGCTTTTAGCCTTAAACATGACATTTATCACATAGTAAATTCAGAGGTCACTGTGTTTTCTGATAAAGGTTGCAAAAGGCATGAACATTCACAGCTGACAGCAAAGTTATCTTAATTTAGAAATGGGGACGAGTTGCTTTATGCAGTTTCATTTTTCATCATGGAATTTTGTCATATATATGAGTAAGCTATGTAAATTATACTTTTCTGCTACCGTTTCAATAAAACTACTTATTTTACCTTAGGGAGAGATTGTATGTCTAAGTTAAAACTGAAATAAATACCAACAAATTGCAACCAAAATCAGAACTTGGCTGCCGGTGTACCCTTTTCTAAAACACAGAAGGTTTCTGTTATCTCTCCTGGGCAGGATGGAGATGTGGAGGAGGGGGGATTTCTTTTTGGCTGACAAGTACAGTGATCAAATGTTTGTTCCCGTGTGGGACCATGGGGCTTAAATCCAAGCTACAAAAAAGTCTTTGTGTGGGCTGTGTTAGAGTACTTGAATACAAATGTGTTTAAAAAAAAATCAGGAAAATGACAGATGTAAGATATCCAGGGAAACTGAAGCTGTTACTGTAAAATATTTTAGGAGTGGTCTGTTTTTTTAAAGTCTCTATGTGCAAATTCAGATGAAGACATATAAGCAAAAGAAAATGTACAAACACATGCATGCACCCCTCTAGGAACTCAGCTTCCCTGCCACACACGCATTTCTGCTACCAAGCAGAGCTTCATAAGAGCTTCAAAGATAGACATGTCTACATAAGAGACCTCATATCTGCTGTCAGCTGATGCTGCCATCTGGACAGGAAAACGGAAGTATCGACTGCAACTCTTCCTCCAGTGCGATGTCCATAAACCAGACACAGGTCTCACTGTTCTTGACTGAAACACTACAACCGGGGCTCAGCAAAATCAGATATATTTGCCCTCATCATATTGTCTTACTTTACATGTATTACTGTGAGACAACAAAACGGATAATTACTTTAAATTGCCCTGAGAGGCAAGGGTGCCCTATACCTTACATCATCTACAGCAGACTGAGGCCATTTGAAATTACTGGAGAAAAAAAGATTCACAAAACCTCATTTATATGTCTTTTTATGTTCCTCTGAGGCAATGATGAGTTTCTCTGCCAAGCTATTTCTAATGCAGACCTTGCTGTGTGTATGGTGTGTATGTGTCCTTGGTGATAAAACACCTCAGAACACATTTCACTCGATGTATGCTCTGTTGGCCAAACGCTAAAAAAGTGCGCACACACACACATACGGGAACAGAGAGCACAGGAGGGAGACAGATAAAGAGAGCCAAATTAGCCAATTTGCAGAGTTGGAGATAACACAGACAAGCTGGCTTTTTTGATATCAGCTTCTCTGTGCTAAATCCTTCACACTTTCTCCCACAGTCTCTGCCTCTAGCTTACTGTGACCCACATGTCTTTATTACTTTTTTTTTTTAAATTCAGTCACAGGCTCTTCTGATGTAAAGACATCACAGCGAGTGTTCACAGAGAAAACAACACATGCATAATTAATTCAAGCTGTGTTTCTCTTTGTTTAGATCAGGTGTGAGAGCAGAAAATAAAACAGGATGGCCCTTAGCTAAATGTAAGAACATTCTCCCTTCATTTCTATGTTTTTGTCTCATTTACGCTCCTTCACAACTAATGACAGCAGAGGCAGTTCCATTACATATTAATTTTTCAAAACTGTGTCATGCAGGATGATGATAAGAAGAAGCATGAACAATGAGGGTATTGCTTAGACTTTTGAGTGACTGAAAACTCTTTTGCTGTTTTGAGAAAAAAAACTTAACATCCTGATTATATATGCAACAATAACAAAAGGACTGAAAGCCTAGTAAAAGTCAAAGAAAGAAGTGAGGATATGGTTTTTCCACAATTTGTCTGCTGAACATGAAACTACAGTATTTGGCTTGGCTCTTACAAACAGTAGTATGAAATTTACACTGTAATTTATTTAAAACAGCAAAACAAGATTCAACATGAAACAATCCAAAGCTGTCTTCATTTGTGTATTCAAGTATGTCAGCACAATAGAGCTGACTGGGTGACAAATGCATGAACAAATGACATTACAAAGAAAGAAAGAAAGAAAAAGTAAGTAAGCATTCTGTAAATTATAATTCAACATTTCTTGAGATGAGTTAAATGAAAAGAATGATACCACTTTTGTTTGTCTGTCTGTCTATTAACCAACTTGGCAAAAAGACTGGAAACTCAGAAAAACAGCTTTGCCCATCTCTACCAAAATCTGCTGTTGACATACTGTACATAAAACCACTGCTTGTTGAGCTGATAAATGATTGATTGATGTTCAATCTATTATTCACACTGATCAGTTTTATAACATTTTTACACCATTTTGCTCCAATATTTGAGGTCAGAAATGACAAAAAGTCCTTTTAAATATCTATAGTTACTGAGTAGAGTAAAATGCTAGCAGAGCAAATCAGAGCTGATTGGTTGAGCCTGACTATTCATTCATAAACTTGAAAATACAGTAGCAGTTGAAAAAACAATTCTAACTCAAGGTCTACTTAATCCCTTGCTCTCAATCTTTTGATTTGATTTGATCTAGGTGCAGTTTATGATGTACTTCTTTATCCCCAAAATCTGAATAGATGGCATGGAGGCAGAGGACCATGGCTGTGAAGTTAAAGTCCACCCAATGGAGGTTGGCTATAGGGGCTTTGTAGCCAAGTAAGTTGTCTCTATGCTAGGTGAGTTAGGTATAAAGGGGCGGAGCCGAAGACAGGTAATTAGGAATCTAGCTGGTAGCATAGCAAGGTCCAGTGAGTGGCTTTGGAGCAAAAGAAAAGTGGTCAATGGGGTAAAGAAGGGTAAGTGTTTTGAACAAATTGTAAAATGCATCATGTGTGGATTACACCTACTAAGCTGAAGTAAACTACCATAAGAGGACAGGCTTAACAAAATTGTTTGATATATGTGACAGGCTTCAAGCCTACTTCCTGGTGTTAGCATTGCCAAGCTAACATGAGGGCATAAAAGTTTGACTAGTGTGTTGGAGTGAATGCTAACACAGGGTGGATTCTCATTCAGCACAAAAAGGAGCAGAGGTTTGGCTAGTGGAAGTGTTAGAGTTATTTTAAATGTTTGGTGGCTAGAACAGCAGTTGAAATGTTTTCTAGTGGTTGTTTGGTAACAGCCTTAACTATTAAAAGAGTAGATGAAGGGTTGTGTGTGGGTGCAGGCAAAGAGCAGGGTGATTCTGGGATGCTGGAAAACACTGTTGAGCCTTCTTGGTGCCATGGGCCCAGCTCAGAATGCCATTTAGTGAGAGGTTGTCCACCTGATGACCTTGTAGATTTGCCTTCACTCCTCCACCTATACAGAACCTTTATTGGTATTGGTGATAATATAGTTATTGACTCACTGGGGCTGATAGTGGTGTATTCTTCTTTTGTTTGAGTCTTGGTGGAGCAGTGTCGATGGTTGCACAATTGAACAGATTCAACTCAGAGGTGATTGCCACTGCCTAACCTGGACCAATACAATGTAGATGCCGTGTGGATAGCCACATATCTGCTCTTTGCTTGGGTGAGGATAGGATTCAAGGATGCTTTGTATTAAGGGTAGACTAGGTCTGGAAAATGGTGTTGCTTATTGTGGGGCTCAAAAAATTTATGATGGCATGGTTTGACACCCCCTTCTTTGGGGCTAAGTAATGGATAAACATTTAACTCATATACTGAGCTTCCATATGAATGCTTTCCCATTCTTTGGCACACTTGCGTATTATTGACTCACACAGTCCTAAGTAGCTTAATACATTTGCTCAGTTACCATGGAAATGTGGACATTGTCCATAAATATATTTAGGGCTTTTTATCCACATTAACATAAAAGTTGAACGTTTATGTCCTTGGCCTTGGAAACAGCAGTTGTCAAAACAATCACAACTAAAAGTCCACTTACTTACTTGTTCTTGATCTTTTCATCAGGCTTTACTCTCCTCAGTTAGCTTGGTATTTAAGCAAACACTTGAATTAGCACACCCACTGAGTAGACCCTGAGAAGTTTTGCAGCCATTGACTACAAATGCAGTGTACACATATTGTAATGGGCAGGCTAACTATTGATGCTTGCTAACCATCTGAACCCATAATTAAACCTGTTAAGTATGTGTGTTACCAAGCAGGAAAACCATGAAGGGCACAGTCCTCGAGTCATTAACGGTTTTTAAAATTGTGTTCAGTCAAAGAAGGAAATGCTCTTATCTGCCTTTGTCTCATAATAAATATGTTGCATTAGTGACCTTCTGTTTCTCTACCAGCAATTCACCAGAAAACCCTCTTTCACGAGTTCTTCCCTGGAGCGGGAGTCTTTCTTGTCTGAGCCCCTAAATCGCTTTAAAGCAACAATCCATCATTTAAAAGCTATTCTCTGAAATTGTGACACTCTAATCCATTGCAGTTTGGTGCTAATATTTTTCATTCAGTGGCATCTCTCTGTTTTACAATCTGGGTTTTGCTGCATTTGACCTCATTTCCTTTGCAGTTGTAAGAAAATTTAAATGATCAGAGTATTGCATTATGGGGTTAACATGTTTGTGTCCAAGTACAGTCTAAAATTCAACCACTGCGCTGGAGAGAAGGCAAGATGCAGGAAATGAAAGTAGTAATAAATTCTTGGGAAAACCTTGTTGCCCCTGAAAGACTCTTTTAAAGGGCAGCCAGACATAAGCACATAAGCATGTGTCATCTTACAAAGTGAAATCCCAGCCAAATAAACGTACAAACCTTCACACAAGCTTTTGTTTTTCAACTATTCTTTCTTTTAACTTTAAAAATAATAAACAAACCAATTTTAGTTAAAGCTGCCTCACAAAAAACTTGCATTATTTCATGGTTTTATTTAAAGGGATATTTTCATATGAACACTACTGCAACAGCATTAAAGTCACTTGCAATTGTGCCTTGAGTTCTTGTTTTAACAACTGTCCAAGAGGCCGTTATGTATATTTAGAGGAAAAAGGTAATGAAGCATCCAAAGTACAACATTGATTTTGAGTTGTGTTACTCGGATAGAGGCTTATCTTAAACATTGAGTTTCTTCATCGTTTTAGCTGTTGCATGTCCATCCTGAACATCACAGCTGCTATTGGCCAACAGGAGGATGAAACCCAGGTACTGCTGCAAGCAGAGAGATTAGCGTCTGTGACCCTCTATTGTCCATATCTCCTGTCCCCTTCAAGGACTTGGCCTCACTGCCTCTAAAACTCTCCTCCCTGTCTCCTCTGTTTAGTTTTGTTGGGGTATAGGGAGGGTTTAAATGTCGCCAGTCTCCGCTGAGCTGTTTTCTGCGCCCAGCGGCAGACCGGAGGTTGGTGCAGCTCCCAGTGACAAAGCTGAGCCTTTCACTGTACCAGTAAACTAAAAGGTAAATGGTTGCCAGCGTCAATCATCTGCAGGGAACAGAAAGGATGTGAGAGAGCATCCTCCTCCCCTGCTGAGGCTACAGCAGGCTTCCTTTTGCAAGAAGTGCACCCCCTTCCCTCCCTCATGGCTGTCTGAAAGGGCAAGACATGGAGGAAGATGATTTGAAGTCAGTCACAGAACCATCTTATTGTCCTCTAAATATGGTCGCTAGAGTTTAAGCTTTTATGCCATCTCATGAATAGTATATTCTTTTTGTCCTTTGTACAGTGGTTCAGTAACAGTATTTCTTGTCAGTAACAGGCATGGGGGGGGGGAAGTACTTTCACCTTTGTACTGTTTATTTCTAAACTTCCTTGGCCTCTGCAGCTAGTTTGGTTTTGACATTTTTATAAATGTCTGTTCCCCTTTAGTGTAATAGCCTACACAAAGCATTACCTGCAGTTTGGATCCAGATAAACAGGCATTTTTAAGCCAAGCTAGCAGACATGCCGGTCAATTAATCAGCTCAGTTATGAGCTATAACTGAAATAGTTCAGTAATCATTGAATAGATTGCTGTGAAATTTGCAGACATTCATGGACCCCAGAGGATGACTCCTAGTGATCTTGTTGACCCTTTGACTTTTCTGCCAGCAGATGAAGCTTTGACTGAAATGACTCAAGAACTACTGGATGGACTTGTACTTGCCTCGATTACCTGTAATAACTTTGTCTAGCACCACCATCAGGTCAAAATATAGACTATTTGTCTAACACTTTTGGTTTATGACCAAATAATGATATTCCATCAGCCTCAGCTATTTTGTGCTAATTAGCTAATGTTAGCATACTAACATGGTTAATATGGTAAGCATAGGCTACATGCTGAATGTCAGGGTATTATCATTGTGAGCATGTTAATGTTAACATTCAGCTCAAAGACAGTTCTCTGTTGGTGGTTTTACATAAAAAAACAACTTGTGGTTAACTGCAATTTAATTAAAGTGCTAGTGTGTTCACCTTGTTTAGACATTGTAGCATGAATTATGGCCCAAAACACATTTAGTCATGATAACAGTTGAAGTGAGGCTTGTAGAAACAGATTCCAGGTTGTCCAGCCTGTCTGTCTGTCTGTTAAGGTTCTGGTCAGTGTTAGAGCAGTAATGCTTCACCGAGAAGACACTCAACAGATACCTGTTCCAGATCCATGGCACAAACACACCCACTTCTTTCTCATTGCTTCCTGTGTCTTCTGTGGGCAGGCTACAGCCATGGCAACCCCTACATGCCTCCTTCAGCTGCAGCAGATTTCTAGAAGCAGAAATAAGAGCTTTGTGACTTGTGCCTTCTGGGATATAGAACTGCTCTGTATGGGTCATATTATAATGGTAACAAATGATTCATTGTTAATGCTACATTAGAGACTTGGAACTATTTCCTGCTGTTAACTTCACAAAGATACTCCTACAAGCAAACCATTGAAAGAGAGAGCTCCTTGGATAAAAAAAGAATAGCTGATAGACTTACATTTGCACAGATAAACAAGATTTATATTCGATGGGTGTTTTTAACAGAGGCTGGACCAGAGCTAATAGTCAGGGAACTATAATGATAAATGTGGCCAACTGACAGAAAACCTTTTGTGGAGAGGCTTTTGCATGAAAAGTTTCCTCTGAAGCCAGCTATAAAAGCAGTTTTAAATTAGTACCATAAATAGCAGCCTTAGGGCATCTAAATTTTTCCCATAAAAATAAATTTGAGGTGGTTTCCTATCCCCAAAGGAAGCAATAAGGGTCTTAAAAATTCTTAAGATACTTTGATAAAGACCTGGGTCATGATTTTCCTACAACCAAGCCTTAAACATGAAAAACAGAATGATGTTCACAATCCCATCCTGTCTCATGGGGGTGTATTCCCATTTACAGCTGTTAACACTTATTTCCATCTTGCAGCCTCTTTGTAAATGCGAACACATAATTCAACATTAGACTATTCCCCTACTTGTTTGTGGTCCCCATGTGTGTGCGTGTGTGTTTTTAAACACCTTAATTCTCTTTGATAACAGTACTACCAGCACATGGCTAGCAGACCCCCCCCCCATTTAGGTTTTGTTCATTTGTAAGCCAGACACCCCATACAACACTGGAGTGTTAAATCTCTAGGAGATTGAGGGATAAACATTTTACAGCTCAAAATTCTACAAACTGAAGACATATTTGTGTTCTACCATAGTCTGATCACGGCAAAGAACTTTTAAAAATCTCACTGCTGGGGTGAGACATTAATTAATAATTAATTTTTCACTGCTGTGTAAACATCACGCAGTCAATCTGGTTAATCTTTTAACTCTCAAATCAAATTCGACATAACTAATGTTCCTACGTTTGTAGCTCGCCTTTTCAGTTTGACCCTCTGCTGTTTCCGGTTTACTGTTCTTGTGGTATTCAAGTGGGCCAGACTGGAGTCATCCTAAGCAGATGGAGCATGTCAAAAACTGAAAAATGTCTTTACTTGTGTCTTTGGGGAACTGAACTCTCTTTTCAAAAAGATCAGATCAGGTCACAATAAACTATAATAACATTTCCATTCATCAACTCAAGAGTGCTGGAGGGCCAGTGCTTAACATTTCTGTCTGTCTTGGTGCACAGAGCTCAGTTCTCCAACAACCTAAACAATGACTTCCTCATAGCAAAGGGAAAAAAAAGTCATGTCATAATTGCTACATTGACCTAAATAACATCTTTGTAAAGCTATTTTTTTCAGCTTCCTTTTCCCACCTTAGCTCTTTGTCATTCATCTGAGTTTTAAGTGCCATAAAAGGCAAAACTTTATAACTGCCACCTGGAAAAGTGACAGTGAGCTCTGCTTGGACTGGTTGCAAATGTATGATTTGCATTGTTAGACAAGTTCCTCATATGCGTTATAGTTACATGCTGCCTTTGTGCATTATTGTTTACTCAAGCTACATTCATAAAGCGCCATCATGACTCAAAGGGATTTAGCTCAAAACAGGCAGCACAGCGGTTTGTGTTATTGCCTCACAGCAAGGAGGTTCTGGGTTTGAGCCCAGGCTGAGTTGGGCCTTTCTGTATGGAATTTGCATGTTCTCCTCATACCTGCACAGGTTCACTCCAGGTGCTCTGGCTTCCTCCCACAGTGCAGTTGATGGATGACTCTAAATTGCCTGTAGGTGGGAGTGGTTTTGTCTACACCAGCCCTGTGATAGATTGGTGACCTGTCCAGGGTGGACCCTGCCTCTCACCCAGTGTCAGCTGGGGTAGCCTCCAGCCCCCCTGTGACCCTATTCAGGAATAAGCAATATAATGGTTGGATGGCCATATTTCAAAACGTACAGTTTAAACTTTTTTTTTTTTTTACCACAGTGAGCAGACAGCCACTGATTTTTGTGGATTACTGCACTGAATCGACCATTTTAGAATGTGGCACTTCCCCAGTAAAAATGCCTGAGGATGAAACTTTCTCTTCCCTTTTGTACTTTTAGCCTTTCTCCACCTATTTCCTGTAAAAGGTCAGTTCCTCCAAATAACACATACCCAACACAATAGAGGTTTATTTATAGTCTCCAAAGCCTTATTTTATTTACATATGAAAACTTTTCATGGGATTGTATAAATGGAGAAAGAGTACTCTATTGCCAGCTACTATTTAAAAGCTGTACAGACATTTTGGAAAGAATGTTATTTTGTAAAGATAAAATTACTGTGCTTCAACAATTTAGAGCAGTTAGATCTGGATGTGTGTAGAAGTGCACCAATTACCTGAGGTAGTCTAAATTATATAGACTATTTTATGATAATACTAAACATTATTGCAGAATCAGATAAAAACAAAAGGGAAACATACAAGTTCAAGCATTTGAACATTAAGTTTAATGGTGCTGTAATTCAGTGGCACAGAGTAGGAATAATAGTGACCTGCAGGAGGCCAAATTCTAAGAAATATCACCTCATTACACAAAATGTTGCATTACACATCGGACTGGAAGATTGTTAAAGGGTATCCTGTTTCACATATCAGAGTAGGCACACATCTGTTGTGTAATTTTTCTTTCCATTTACCTTCTGAAAGCACAAAACACCTCAAGAAAAAATGTCCTGTGTTTGTGTAGTTGCTATTTAAGCACCCATTTAATAAATGCATCTCTGTGCATTGTAGTAGTCAACTAAATAGTAAAGCAAGTACTTGCACTTTAGTTTGTCATATTAGCATAAAAGTCTGTGATTTTCAGATTCAACATTAAAAATGTCAGTGATCTCATAATTTGGACATATTCAAATGGCATTTCAACTGTGAAGCAAGATTAAATTTCTTTTACTATGATGCCATCATGTGGTACACAAATGAATAACAAAACCTGATTGTTTTATACTCTTTATTTACAAAAACATTTAAGATGCCCACTGTCATATGAGAAGCGTGCATTATATATACACACGCACCACTAATTTATTCAAAAGTGCACTTGGCGAGATGAGAACAAAGTGCTTAATTTTAAATTAAAATGTGCCGCCATGCATGTGTTACATTAACAAATCTAACATTTTTAATGCATTGGGCAAAAAAAAACAAAAAAACCAACACTACATAAAAATAAAAAGCTAATAATTCCCATGATTACTTTATTTCATAATCTTAAATGTTCTTGGAAGTTAGCAGAAAAAGGACAAACTAAATATATCAACCCCATTTGCACTTTAGCCATTAAGAATCTTTACATGTGGAGCCACAGATTTTATAGTTTTACTAGAAATTACTCCAAGCCACAGAAGTCATAGTGAGGACAATGTTTCCACTGTGGTGCCAGTTTTATCCAACAGGAATTCCCAGTGGTTCAGATGCTTGCTCTATAATCTGGAGTATGGCATGCTGGTCACATGGAGGGGGAACCAGTGGCTACAATGTTAATACACAACAATACATTGTTACTTGACAATCAAATAAAATTGGTCCAGAAAGTCTAATCTGAGCTAAAAACAATCTGGACAGGAGGTATAGCAACTGTGGTGTGATACGATTCTGAGGGAATCAGTTGAAGTCATTGTCTCACAAACACCAATACTCACACTTGAGTTGGAAATAGCAGGGCTCGCAGTAGGGCTTCTCATTTCGGATTCGAACCTGGACTCCAGTCTTAGCTCCTCTGAGACGTCGTCGGCAGCCCACACACTGGGAGAAGCAGGAGGTGAGGAGAGAGTGGGGAGAAAAAAAAAAAAGATTACTTAAGAGAAATTCAGCTTACCTGTGACGTGAGCCTTTTGTGTCTAAATTACCACCATCACCAGATGTGTCCATCACCCATGTGCAGAAAAAAACAAAAAGCTTTGTTTTTGCATAAATGCACACAGTGTCTAAATCTATGCTGTGAGCATCTACAACTCATATGGAGCAGAGGTGAATGTTTGTCTGTATGCTAATAAACCAAAGTCAACTAAATCTGGGGGTCCTCTGCCAGCGAGATTTTCACAATAAACCTCCAATAGTGAAGCAGGCTGACTTCTTCCATCACCCAATCCTATGCAGAAAAATCTAGACAGAGAAACAGACTGGTTGGAATACAATAAACTACATATCCGAGACTCCTGTTGACCTTAAAGGTATGGTACACACACAGTCTTTGGTCTTGAAGTTTTCACCACAACAAGCATGTCACAGGTGCAACATGGGTAATACATAACATTTCCATACTGGTACTGTAATGTGATTATCAGTTTGTTTCAAAACAAAACAGCTGGTGGTGCCAACTCCCCAGTTAGATGCCATTAAAACCACTGAAGATGAGCGCTGAGTGAGTTGACAAGAGTGCCACATGGAACAACATGAGATGTGGTTACTTTGTTTCATGTATTTAACAATTAGTGCATGTTGTAGTTTTTAATTATATGAACTTAAATTTTCCTGTAAAGCACAATCTATACTGTAGATCACAGACTTGTCGACAAATTGTCGCCTGCCATTTTCATCTCTTCAGTGGAGAGAAAGCTCGAGTGAGAAGTCATGTATCATGCGCCTCCTGATTTGCCATTTTAATTGCACTCGCATCTTTTCTTGATACACCAAATTTTCTACCTCTGCATAAGCGTAAAAAAAACTTGCAAGATTTTGACTTTTTCAAATTTCAGGCATTTCCACTCAATTTTAAAAAATAATGTGCGTAACACACGTGGAAGGAAACATTTTATGAGAGATGCTGTGATTGGTAAGTCAGGTAAATTCTCCATGGCATTGTGGCTTCTACTGGCCAACCATTTGAACTTAAATCAGTGCCGAACAAAAAGGTGACCTGATAGAGCTTCTACCCAAAAAGTGACTTAGGAAAGAGATGCAGTAGTTATTTGCAAAAACTGACGGCACCTTAACCCGGTCACGACCTCTCACCTGGAAACAGGAGAGGTGGAAGCAGAGATTAAGGGCCTCTATGACCATGGCTGCCCCACTACCCAGGGTACGCTCACACACACAGCAAGTCCTCCTGTCACTGAGCATCCTGGGGCAGCACGTTAACAGCGTGAGGCCAAAATGTATGATAAGATATAGAATATTACATACCACAACATGCATAAGAGACAGGCTCTATAGTCACATTAATTACAGACCTGGCATGATGTGATGAGTCTGTGGGTGGGTTTCTCTGGGATACTATTGCTCCAGTGCTGTAGCGGGAGGAGAAGTTCCTACTCGGAGTAGAGTAACCTGCAGCAGCTGAGTGTGGGCGAGGGTAACTGAATGTAGTGACCAAGACTGGGGACTCGTGCAACGTATCCAGGTTGTCCAGAGAATCATATCTGAAGAGAACATGTCATGGTTCAGAACATGAAAGGAACAAAGACTAGGACCGAGTCCAACTTGAAATCCAGTTTGGATGAAGTACAAACAGGACCCACCTCTTCAGAGGAACCTTGACTGGTTCTTTGTGAAAACTGCCGGTGGGGTTACGAGAACGTATCCAGCTGTTGTCAGTCAGAAGCTGAGTCCTTTGCTTCATCTCCTCTAAAATCTCCTGCCTTTCCTTCTCAGCCTTAGACAGTGACTGTCCTTTTCTTTTCCTCTGATCACCTAGACCAAACAGAGTTTAGGGGTTAGCCCAGTATATCAAGTAGAGAAGGGATCATTATGATATCGAGGCAGTCTAACCTCTTATCTGTTTGTAGGGGGCAGATAATGCTGGGGTAGACAAGGACTTTGTCCTGTGGCAGAGAAAGACAGTCCAGGTTAGTCCGTGTTTAATAAGAAATCTTCAGAAAGACTGGGATTTTAGGGTCTGCCCCAAACAGGTTGCATGCTTATGTTTGCTTCAAGATGCAGTAACTAGGCCCAAGTCATTTTGAGTCTGAAAATACGAGGAAACAGAGCTATTCTTGCTCTGACCTGTGTGCGGGAGACAGCTGAGCAAAGCCACAGGAGTCTTCTGCCCTGAGATACAGCATGGATAGCATTAACACCCGGCAGAAGCAGCAGGGAAGCACAGCAGATTCAGCAACAGCAGTCAGAAAAATGTGTTAATAAAGCCCCGTTTTCAACAGAAAGTACAACTTTTGTGGTCTGCATATAACACACACACTCTGCAAGGATGGAACAGAGTTAAAAATATAGCTGCTATTACAACAAAGAGAAAACCTTTACCATTCTTGTCTGGTCAACTTGTCATTCTGTGCTCCTCGTGCGTTACTTTGAGGTTTGGATCCAGCTTCTTTAAGCTCATCTCTGTTAAAGTTCCTTTCTTCTTCTTTGGTTTTGTTTTTCAATCCATTCACATGGAACTGGGTGCTGGCAGAGCTCTCACTCCCATTGGCCATCTCATAAGTATTCTGTATGGGAAAACAGTGCATTCAGAGACAATGTACAGCAGTGAGTTAAGCTGAACCAACTTCAAATGGCTCTAGTGGGATTCCTAAAATTGTGTTAAAAGAAGGCAAGCATCAGAAAACATGCATCTTATTAGCAGTAATGGTGAGGATGGCAGGTTGTACTTGTGTAATCACAGATGCATCAGTGCTAAAGCTTCTAAGTACAAACTCATATTTTAACATCACAGTGCTAAGGAAACCATAATCCTGATTAGAATCTAGCTCAGTGGGTTATGAACATGTTTGTACAAACTTGTATTTGGATTGAAGAATCTGCAGATAGAAATAAATCAACGGTCACATAGGGACCACAACTTTAATGCATATACTTAGGCTAAACATTAAGCTTGTTTCTTTAGGACTCTATAGAACTAAAAAAAAAAAAAATGGACAGAAGCAGTTAACTATAAAAATGGCTGCAGATTGGAAGTCACATATTACCCCTGACTTTATGCACAGCTCCCCCCTTGCATCTTGCTGTGCCTTTCGCCACTCTGCTTCCAGCCTCTCCTGATCCCGTCGATACTGCTCCTGCACAAACACAGAAACTCTGTGTAAAACCTGCACCAAGATTTAAGAATATTTCCTCTCATTGTAGTTCTTTGTTTGGAAAAAGTTTTCACCTGGAGGAGGCGCTCTTGCTCTGCCTGCCACCTCTCCTGATGCCTGCGATCCTCCTCAGGGTCCCACAACCAGCTGGATGTGGAGGGGTTGAGGGATGGCACCTGGAGCTGATGGTGCATAGAAAGACTGCAGCCTTAAACATGTTCATGGTACAGTACACTGACTCAACACGCGCAAGAAAGACTGCAGCCTTAAACATGTTCACGGTACAGTACACTGACTCAACACGCACACACACGTTTGAACATGCATAAACAATCTTATCAAATGATATAGTAACTTACATCTGATATTGCAGATTCTGAACCTCCTGCGAGAGAAAATATTGGGTCAGCAAAGACATTGTACAGTAGCTCCTAATGATGATTAAGTTGTGTGTACTATCAGAGGTCACACCTACACCACACAAAAACTGGGGACACATTAGAAGAGCCTTTTGAAAATCCACTGGATGACTTATGTACCATGCTATTGTCTTTGCCTGAATAACTGAAAATACTACAAATATTACTTTATCCTACTAACCTTTTAACATCTTATTACACAGCACACACAAATTGGAGTACAACTGTGCTTAGAAACAGTAACATGAACTATACAGTTTGCATTAAAGTCATAGCTCGAGGTCATTAGGATGCTTTGCAGTAAACAAAACTTAAGTATACAACCCTGCTAGGGGCCTTAGTGTCTACAATGTTCAATGAAGATCAAAATGCAAACAAATTGTGGAAAATAAGCAATATAGTTTCTCTTTATAAAGTTTCTGCAGGACTGGCTAAAATACCTGGTTATATTTATAAAACTGTCAGGCAGTTCACATATCCGAGTAGATAAGAATAGTTTAGATTAAATCTGTACACTGCCACAAGCCAAGATCGTCTCTCTAAATTAGCACACTAATCTGCCAATGTATCCCCAGCCTAAAGATACCACATGCAAATTGAGCTATGAGTTAAACACGCCATAGTAAACAAATACAGAGCAGCCACATGCTGTATGAAAACACAAACCCGCTACATTCATTTGCTGATGCTGCTCCACAAACAGATTTTAGATGTTGGCATGTAGCTCAAAGTATAGTTTTATGGGGGGGGGGGACGACACTACACAGGACACGGAGTAAAATCTTTACCACACAAATAAACCCATGAGCTGAATCCAGCAGAGCCTGAAGAGAGAAGCCACCAGATTCATTAACAACCACAAGCAACAGCATTACACAGTCAATGTGCAAAATAATGCAAAAGTGACCAATTAAAAAGTTGCAATCCTGTAACACATGGAATATTAAAGTAGAAGGAGCATTTGTTGCACAGCACACAAGGTACAACAGAGATATGATCGGTGCTGTCAGCTCTGTGGTTGTTAGGTACAGTTCTACCAAAACAAGTAGTGTCTGAAAAAAACCACAAAATGGCTTTTTTTAGTACGGAAATATAGTAAGCAAAGGGTTCTCATCTAATCACTGTGCACTCAATTCATTTTAACCAACAGCCCCTTCATAAAATCTGAGCAAAAGCCTATTGAAAGTGCATTTTTGTTAAGCCAAGCATCAGCCACCAAAGCTGCTGCACAAGGAACCAAAGTTCCAACTGAAATTTTACCTTGCTGTTTGAAAAATTCTGCCCTCTTTTTCAGGTTTTTCCTAGTAATTTTATTACAATCTACATGAAGAGGAAGGACAGTTAAGGTGACCAACTGAGGAGTTGTTACAAGAGACTCATGTTTTGAATAGCGGTGCCATTGCTATTGCAAGTTTTATGCCTGTTATTGCTGTACCTTTACTTTTGGCTGTCCTGTGGCTGTCAGCAAGCTCTCCATCAATGACTTTACCTTGTATAACCTGGGCAGGTAAAAGGGCACAACAAATCATCAGAAGAAGAGCATCCATTTTTGAACTGAAGTGATAACTTACTAAAACACTACTCACATTGTCTGTCTGCCCATTGATTTTGGACAGTTTTGCAACTGTGGTATCTACAGACACATCACTGTTGACATGGTGATCAGGGCGACCCACCCTCACGGGTGTCGTTGCAGTCAGGTTGAGGGCCATCCTGCTTTGGCCCAGCTGGTTATGTTGGCTCCCCTCACTGGTGCGCCAGTCTAATGACAACAACCAGCCATCACAACTAAAGCGTCACAGTGAATTAATGTTTATGATGTTAGAGATAACACTGCAATCAATTTCAGGAAGGGGTTAAAAATAAAAACACATACTGTAACCGTCTTTGCTGGCTCATTATCTTACCCTTATTGCCATAGCGCCGAATGTCCATGGTCAGACTGCCAGTTTGCAGAGCATGTGTCATTTTATCCTTCCACTGGCTGTAGCTCATGTGTGCCACTGCAACTCCATCAACAGCCACAATCTCATCGCCCACACACAGCTGGCAAAGCTCTGCTGGACTGCCTGAGCAGAGAGGAGGGACAGGCATCAGGAAAAAGAAGATAGATGAGAACAAGGACAGGATAACATAAAAAAAAAAAAAACTGAGAAACAAGGCACAGCATTAAAGTCATGCTTGCTGCTCCAAGTTGGAAAGTAGGCCATTAAGGCAAAAGTACACAGTAGCGAGTAAGTGAGATGTCTCTCACATCTAATTAAATATTTATGGTTGAGCTTTAACTCACTGGCTGCATTTTGATGCACAGGGAGTAAATTGTTGCAAATTCTGAGATAGCACAGTGAAATGATCAGTGGGATGTTAATTTTCCACTGACCTTTATGCTTGTATTAAATCTGTTTTTGTAACTGTTTGCAAAATAATAAACTAATCTAGAAATTTCCTTTTCCTAGCTATAAATAAAAGGCATTCTGCACTCCCAGTAAATTACATCAAAAACTTAATTAGGTTTTGCTGTGTCACTTCGCAGTTCTGCGAACTGTCAGTGTCTTACACTGCTCTTCTAAGTGCGAGCTGTGAAAGCAAATTTGCTCCTGGAGGAGGAAAACATTCTTGTTTCAGGGTACAAGACTTAATTCTCAATACTATTTCAGTCTAACCACAGATGTACCAAAATTGCAGAAGTCCACAATTAAATACAGCAAAGGCCTTACCAGTTTGAATGAATTTCACTCTTGCCCCTGTGGAGTCCCAGTGAGTCTGGAAACCAAAGTTTGCTATATTGTTGGGTTTAAGAGTAAGGCTCAGTCTCCTGTCACTGTGATCCACCTGAAACACACAACAGCGTGCACACATGTGCCACAGGTAAAGCTGACACCCTGTGATCCAGTGTCCTGTGCTTCCTGGTGGAAATTAGAGACCTGCTACACAAATATGGTAAGGGATACACCAACGGACCCACCTATGTGCACTGTTAGTAGCCCTACAACAAATACCATATTTGTAAAGTTTCTAATGATCAGGTTTTGTTTTGTTGCCAGATGCTGATTCTGACTTGCAGTAAAAGCTTGGTTTGCGAGTAACCTGGTCTGCGAGTGTTTTGCAAGACTAGCAAATTTTAACATGATAAACGAGCAAGGTCTTGCAATATGAGTAGTACGTACGCTTTGTTTGCTGAGCGTCATGGCACAACTGAGACGATGGTTCTCGCGCCTCACTCGTATAGTCAACATCTGTACTGCAGCAATGGCCCAGATGAAGACAAAATAAAGGTTGAAAAGAAAGGTGGTAAGAAAAAGGAAATCATTGTGACACATGAACGATGTATGCGAGTGGCCGACATCCCAAGATTTTATAAGGGAGATGTGTAAAATGTGGGAAACACTGCAAAATTTTGTAGGAAAGCACCACCCGAATAAAGCTGTAGCAGAACAAACGATAAATCTGTTTAACGACAATGCAATGCCACATTTCTGCTAAATCCTCAAAAGGAGGCAAAAGTAAGTGTCATTGGATAACTTCCTTGTTAAGGTCACACAAAAAGAAAAAAATTTCAGCGAGCCAACAGATAGCTCCTCTCTCGTCTTCCTCACGCCAGCCACAATTCTTTTCAAAAGGTAAAGTGCAGGTTAATTTGTTTTATTTTTACTTTATATTTTGTATTACTGTAATCATTTTTGTATAAATAAGAGGTTGCAGAACAAATCATCTGAGTTTCCATTATTTCTTATGGGGAATTTTGCTTTGATATGTGAGTGCTTTGGATTACAAGCACGCTGTTGGAACAAATTATACTCGCAATCCAAGGTTTTACTGTATATAATAGTGATCAAGCATTATATTCAGATGTCTGCCATTTTGGCAGACATCCCAAATGCATACATGGTGTCAAAACCAAACATTAGATTCAAAAGATACTGTAAGGTGGTAACTGCGTATATGCACATGCTAGCTATTTTATGGCTAATCCTATTTAAAGTGCTCTGCACACCTACACAACTAATGTCACTTCCTCTGCTAATTAGATTGAACTCAAGTTGAAGGTTTGGTGGAGCTATTGTATACTGGGCATATCAAAAACATAAGTATTTCAGTTGCCAGTTATTTTCATGGCAGACATTTTGACTTGCATAGCAGGAAAGGCACAGGTTAAACACCTTTTATTAACGATAACTCAATTCTAATGTCCTAGTAAGCCATGACAACAAACCAGCCTGAGGCCTATTCCAGAAAGTTGGACCACCAAACTGAACTGTGAGTTGACTAACCCTCCGATTGGAAACCGAGTTTGATTCTGGAACAGCTGATCAGTGTTAGTTTATTATTAGTAATTAACCCTGAGGTGATTCACTCAGTTACAGTACGCATATGCAGACATAGTTAATATGAACTATGAATGAGGAAATGAGTGTTGGACACGCTACTCAGACTGCAGGAGGGAGGAGACAGAGATGCAGGGACTTTTGAAGAAAACCTGCCAGTGAGTAGGTTAGATTCACAGGGTAAGTTATCATAGTAACTGACTCAGAGATCAAGTGATCTCCATTTCTGAAGCGTGTCCCCCCCCCATGACACAAATAGTAAGCCATTTTAATAGAGGCAGTGGCAACTTGTGTTACAAATAGAAAAGACTTTTAGTCAAAACTCTAGTGTGCACTCTTTTCTGCATGCCTCCCTGGTGGGCAGTGAAAACCTATTATTTGTCTATAGTACTTGACACCTGCTTATTTATGTCAGTAGCTGTGTGCTGAAAATACTACAACATACCTTTGTAGATGGCAGACCTGTGCTTGTGTTGCTGTTGGACTGCGGGTTTGAATAAGGCTGTGATTGTAGCTGGGTTTGATGGTAATAGGTGCTGGTCTGGAAGGCGACTTGGCTGGGTGGAGAAAGAGGATTCTCTCCCTCACTATTCAGACACAGTCCCTGGTTGTCATCCATCTAGAGTTGAAGACAATATGTGCTTAGCAGGACAAGATATAGACTAAACTGCACCATATATTTGGCAGCAGTGACTGTACAGTAAGACACGTTTAACTGTGCAGCAATATTTATCAATGATGAGGGCAAATAAAACAAAAAGGTAACAAGCTTATGAATATTACTGATAGTACCCACAAACAGGAAATGCTGTCATTACATTAACTAGCTTGAGTATTTGCCTCTCTGGCACCAGTATGGACAGAGTAAGCCACAATTATTATTGGCTAGAGTGTAAAATATAATAAGCAGGTGGCAAGTTCTTCTTTAAAAGCTCTTACACCAGGGAATATTTTCAATTTTTCCCATTAGGGAAACAGACTTATCTGCTGTTTCTGTACTGCAATCCATTTCTATTGCCACAATCAATAGCATTTTTAGAGCTTCTTCATTTCATAGTTGCATTGATGCAGGATATAAAGCCTAAATAAATCACAGGGATAGACTGTTGAAATGCAACAGTGTTCCAGTTTTAGTTGAAACTACAGATCCCAGGGGTAAGAGTTTGTGTTCTTAAAATTAAAATGTCTTACCTGTTTTGGTCTTTTAATGAAATTTTTTGATAATAAATAAGGTAGAATGACAGTCAATACCATGAGGAAACACAATGTAAAGTAATTTGTCCCAGTTAATGGTGTCTTACTGTGTAGAAACTATTTGATTAAACTCACACTGAACAGTCTCGGCAGAGGGGACACCCTGCACGGTTTGGTCCCAAATGGTCTAGCTGTAATTGCAGAAGAAAGACGGGTCGAGCCCTCAGACCGCCTGAAACCACGTGGAAGGCTTGCTGAGCGGGACCATGACCCAGGTCTGGACAAGTATTTGTAGAGGCCAGCAGCCTGCTGGTCTCTGCCCTGCTCCTCAGCTGGTTCCCAAGAAGTCTTCTGGCTCTCCTCCTGGGACAAGCTCTCTTTGACCTCATTTCCCGTTTGACCAGATGCATCAGGGAAAACAGGTGGAACTTTTGGAAGCTCCTTGTGACTCAGCATATATGCATCCCTGGTGGTTGATTTTCTTGTCTCCAGTGGCTGTATGGTTGTGACTAGTGTGGAGGTTTGCCTTGTCAAAACATTTTCTGGCTGAGCTTGTTCAGATGGGGTCTGGTAAACAGATGGGCTGCCCTGGGTTTTGACTTTGGTCTTGGAACTGAAAGGGAGGTCCGGAGAAGGTGTGGTAACTCCTGTACCATCTGAAGCCAATGAGGCACAGTGGGTCTCTTCTCTCAGGATGTTCCTATCAGAGGCAGGCATTGTTCCAACAGATGATCCCTAAGAAGAAATAAGTGGACACTGGCTGCAGATCTGCCATTTAATAGTGTAAAATAAAAGAGTTTTGTTATACAGCTTGCTTTGCACAAATACACTTGTATCTGCGGAATCTGTTCTATAATCATTTGTTGGCAATTTCTCCACAAATACAGTAAAGTAGTCACAGCCAGGGACATTTATTAATGTCAGTAAGCCAAAATGGAACATAACCGCAAACCTACCTGAGAGTGGGCCAAGTTATGGGGGCCAAGTGAAGCCGTGGGACAGAACGGTGCCTCTGTGGCGTAGCTGCGGGCCAGCAGAGCTCGAGTACGTGGCCGGAGATTGGCGCTTGATTGTGATGAGGGAGAGGTGGCGCTAGGAAGGGGGGCAGGGTTATGCCTGTGAGGCGACTGCTGGTTTCTGGGGAATTGGCATGCAAGACAAAAGAAGTCAGTGTAATGAAAGGAAACAGAAAAGATAGTGTGCCATATTACAAGAGTTTACTGTGGCATACATAATAGTTATCAAGCTAGTTCAGCAGCTTTTCAAACACATTTTAAATAAATACTTGGTAGCAACACTGGAAGTGTAAGCTTAAGGTTTTCCATCACATATATGGCACAGGAGTGTACCTCATTAACAGTTTGCCTTCGTTCTTCTCCATGTTAGTTACAATCCCACTAGTCATCTGGTTAATGACATGCTCTCTGTCCTGTGACATTCTATGGATGTCAGGCTTTGTGCTCCTGCGACGATCTTTCCACTTTGTCAGGTCCTGAAACATAAGTCAACAACACCACTCTTGCTTCTGTTAATGTAACTGCAGTGTACTGTCCTTATCAATAAGTTTAATTATTCACAAAGTATTTAGCATACAAGGACTGTGTTTCAGCTATGATCCACAGAAGCAAATCAACAACCAACTAAGTAATAATTTTAAACATTTTATATCAGAAGTCCTTAAAATACTCAAGGGAAAAAATAAAAGAAACCTGAACAACTACAACAACTGGGCAAAATGCCATCTGCTCAAGATAGTGTGATAAACCTAACGGCTCTAGTACTACCACTAAATGGACCATATAGTGAGATCATTCTGGTTAAGACTGGCTCACATCACGCCACTGAGCTTCAGTGTCCTCAGCAGTAACGCTGTTCTGTCTGTTTTCTTGATTCCACTCCCTTGCTGTGTTCATGTCCTGGCCCACGTCATAAATGGTGTTCTCCTTAGGAACTCTACGCACAGGATATACCATCGGGATGTCACTGAGTGATTTGCTCCTGGTTCAGACACAAAGAAACAGGACATGGAAATAAATGAACCTAAAGATCAAACAAAGATACCTTTTTTAAATAAATAAAATCCAGTAGTATGCTGCATGAAAAGTGCCACATAGTAGCATAACACAAAACACACACACACACACACACACACACACACAGTATTAGCACTTGTGACGTAACACATTCTGCATTTAAACAACAAACTCCTTAGCCAAGTGTGAGCAGGGTAGTAGCATGCAAGTCAAGTAACACAGCAGTATAAATGGCAACAGATGTTTCTGTCTGGATAACACAATAGACTTGACTTGTAACAAGTCATAGCACTGCTGTGGGCAACAGAAGATATCAGATATGACATTCGAATACCTTACAGCAGCATTTAGCAGGTGGTATATCAAAACATTTGATGGGCGGATTGTGATTACAAGCAACACTGTAGTTTGTCATCAAGTTATGTGACAAGTCTACTAGTGGAGGGATACCATGCACCCCATCTTCAGGAATATGTAAATGCTGCAAACAGCATTTAGAGGTTCCTGAATTTCCTTTGGTAGCGAAGCTGAACACAAACCAAAGCAGGCTCAGATGAAGCAGCAACAAAAGTAGTTGGGATCAGAGTGGTCCCAGAGGCCTTTGCTCCAATTTTATACCCAAAATTTGGGGACTTACCAAATCCAGCCAGGGTTGACCTGAACTGGTCTCTCTGGCCTGATCTGGTTTTGATATACTCTATAGAACCAAAGAAACAGGCATGAAGACTGATGACTGCCATTATGCATCTAAATATACAGTCTGGGAAAAAAAAGGCAGGAATAACAAGGTGCCAAACAAAATCTTAAAACATTAAGAGGCAATGTTTAGATTACTTGCAGTACAAAGCAGACAATATTATTACCACTTAACAGCTTCAGTGCCACATCTGTTATACAAACCTACTGTAGACAAAGATTTTGGTAAGATGACTGTGTTCAGTGTAAAAATCCACATGGAGCACAATATTTAGTCAGTTTAGTGAACCACTGACACTATTTTGCCATACCAATGACAGCACAGACAGTAAACTAGAAAGTGGTGCTGGCACAAAAGGTGTTATAAATCACATGATTCTGTTATAGCTGTCAAAGTATGACATTGCACGTGACTCATCTGTTTAACTGTTATGAAGTCACTCAGCATGATGCTGTTGAAGAGTCCTCACATCATCAGCACTATAAAAAGGTGTCAGAGTAAATACCAGATAAAACATGCAGTACAAATTCAAAGCACAGTTCATTTGCAAGATAATCTCATACAATGCCCTTTTCATAAACAAAATTTGCATGTCATGCAGTTTGCTGATGCAGTAGAGATTTGGAAATGCAAATTAACAGGTGCACTTTGCCACTATGGTACGCTACGAGACAATGTGTAGGACAGTGTGTTAGAGCTTGTGTCAAGAGTCTGTGTAGCGTCTTAACGTTTGAGTATTTGGGACTGTGTACGCGCATATTTGGTATAGGAAAAGAGTGCATATTCAGGTTTAGAGGAGGGCTTTTAGCAAGTGTTATGAGGCTCTCCAGATGGGGTAGAGATGCTGTGCACAGCAGCATGTGTCACAAGCCAGAATATGAAGTCAAACTTTTTCTCAGAAGAACCCCAGGTTTTATGGCTATAGCCAAGGAGAAGGAAGAGAGGATGTATGAAATGAATGACACAGCAAAGAACAGATGGACTAAGATAAAAGTAAAAAAAAAAAAAAAAAAAGACAAGATGAGTCCAGCGATTTTAGTCAATCATCTTTTTTGCACAAAGCGCTAGCTATTCTCCTGACCCTAGCAAACTAGGATTTAGTTTACTTGGTATGGTGTAATTAAGCTGGATTTATATAGCTCAAAACAAACATAAGATAAATCCACATTACTTATGCACCACACAAAAAGGTATATTTGATGTAAAAGTTTCATATTGGCTTAAATGAAATGAATTAGGTCAAACACGCCTGCAGATTGACCCATGTAATGTCACCTTAAAGTTAACAAGAATACTTCTGTTCAAGCTATGCATGAACAACTCTGGACATTAATCAGAATCTGCTTTATTGGCCAGGTGTGTTAGACACACAAGGAATTTGACTCTGGTACAGCAGGTACATTAAGCAAACAGTACAAAACTGCAGTTTTAGCTTTGCCTGGTTTATGTAGCCCTGCTTTCACAACTTGCACTGTTACCACTGCCTTGTATGACAGAATAGTAAACACAGCCAACTGACCTTAAGCCTAGCATTTTTCAGTACTAGGGTCTTCTCTCTGAGCAGTTTTAGATTGTACGCATACGTATCTCCTCTTCAGGTGTCCAATATCAGGGCAAGAAGAGGTCATAGTTAGTGTTGGTATATGCTTGATGAAGGTTCTGCTGCATTCTGTGGAAATTCAACAAAGGCCAGATCTGGCTTAGCATAATATTCTTCTCCTTCTTCACACAGAGTCCGCAAAAAAACTCTAAGGAACACTCCAGAGGAGATGGAGTGAGGTGAGGTTGAGGAGAAAAAGGAGCAACTTCAATGCTGTAGCAGAGTGGTACCCACATCTATGTTTATTCACAGGGGTGGTGATAACATGGGCGTCTCTTTCAATAAAATAGTAACACTAAGTATCTCTGACAGCGCAAAGCTTCTCCAAATGTTAAAAAGGCAGAAATGTGACTGATGATTAATGCACTGAGGCAAACTGACCTCTTTTTAATATAGGGTTGCACAAGACTCTTCAGTTTCTGTGGAGTGTAGCAGTATCCCATGGGGTTAAATAATAGCTGAACCAAACAGAGCATTTAAAATCCACAGTTCGTTACACACCAGCTCTGTGCAGAATTAACTGGTGGAATGAGAACAGCTTATTTCCAGCACCTTGGTCTGCCACATCAGTTGGTAAAAAGCACCCGCGTCACTTAGTACAGAGTGAAAAAATTGTTCTGATGCAAATCTAGCAGGAAAGATACACTTAAAAACACAATATAAAAAAAAAAAAAAACCACATACCACTTTTCCGTGTTGTGAGAAAGTGGCTCTGTGCTTATAACTGTATCCATCAAATCTTGCCTGTTCACATCAAGTTTATTGAGGTGAGCTAGGACTTTGTGTGACAGAAAAAGTACTCAACTGAAAGTTAGTACAAAAAAAAAAAACCTCCAAACTGTTCCAAAGCCGAGCCGACAAACTGATCTGACAAAAGTAAAATTTGCTACAAAAACAGTTCAAACAACCCAGGTCATTATTCTACTGTATGTGTGACTCAGGAATAACATTTTCTTGGTATGTCCAAAGTCCAATTAAACATGAGAAGAGAGACAACAACCATTTTAACTTAATGGTACTATACAGACATAATGACATATACTAAAAAAAAATAAACTCGTAAGGAATGTGGTGAACAGGGTGATCAGTGAAGTTGGAAATTGAAGGGGTAATGTTGAATGTAGTCAGTAGTTATGCTCCACAAGTAGGGTGCGAGTTAGAAGAGAAGGAGATACTCTGGAGTGAGTTAGATGAGGTGATGGAGAGTATTCCCAGAGGGGAGAGAGTGGTAATTGGGGCAGACTTCAACGGGCACGTTGGTGAGGGGAACAAAGGTGATGAGGAGGTGATGGGCAGGTTTGGTATTAAGGGAAGGAACCTAGAAGGAGAGATGGTGGTGGACTTTGCTAAGAGGATGGAAATGGCTGTAATTAACACCTATTTCCAGAAGAGGGAGGAACATCGAGTTACATACAAGAGTGGAGGTAGGTGTATGCAGGTAGACTACATTCTATGTAGACGTGGTCAGGAAGAACTTCCAGATGACTGGGAAACTACAGCAGAAGTGATCAGGGAGACAGGTAGGAAGGTGCTAGGGGTGTCATCTGGAAGGAGGAAAGAAGATAAGGAAACGTGGTGGTGGAACGAGGAAGTACAGGACAGCATTCAGAGGAAGAGGCTAGCTAAAGAGAAGTGGAATGTAGAAAGGACTGAAGACAGGATTACAAGAAATTGCAGCGTAGAGTGAAGAGGGAGGTGGCAATGGCCAAACAGAAAGCATATGATGAGTTGTATGCTAGGTTAGACACAAGGGAAGGTGTGAAGGACTTTTACAGATTAGCGAGACAGAGATGGGAAGGATGTGCAACAGATCAGGGCGATTAAAGACAGGAAAGGTGCTAACAAGTGAGGAGAGTGTGCAGAGAAGATGGAAGGAGTATTTTGAGGAACTGATGAATGAGGAAATGAGAAGAAAAGAAGGGGGAAAGAGGTGAATATTGTAGAGCAGGAAGTAGCAAAGATTAGAAAGGATGAGGTGAGGAAGGCTCTGAGGAGAATGTAGAGTGGAAAGGCTGTTGGTCCAGATGACATACCTGTAGAGGTGTGGAAGTGTCTAGGAGAGACAGCAGTGGAGTTTCTATCTAGTTTGTTCAACAGGATTTTAGAGAGTGAGAAGATGCCTGAGGAATGGAGAAGTGTACTAGTGCCGATCTTTAAGAACAAGGGTGATGTGCAGAGTTGTAGCAACTACAGAGGTATAAAGTTGATGAGCCACACAATGAAGCTATGGGAAAGAGCAGTGGAAGCTAGGCTAAGGAAGGAAGTGTAGAAAATTGAGTCCTCCTATCCAATATCCAAGTCTGAATGCAGTTAGTGCTCTAGTCCGAGTTGAGCCATGAGTTCTGAAACTGGTCTGTGGTTTGTAGTTTGTAGTCCATTAGCTAATATTGTGCACTTAGCCCCAAACGACAAGTCAGTTTTCTTGTTCTGTCACAGGTCATGAGGGTTTATTTTATGGAGTATGTGTAAAATGTCTGTTTTATGACATGTATGTTTTATCTACTTGTATAATGTTTAAGCTCTTTGGGAGAAAAACTTACAGGCCTCACACACAACATCTGAGCTGAACAGATCCACATATTTGAAAGAGTTCTCTTCTTCTAGTTTGATTTGAAAATGAATTGGGGGGCCCCATGATGCTCTGAGTTCGTCTCCCTTCCCCTCCTGCTCTCCTCTCCTCTCATCCCCTCCCCTCTCCTCTCTCTCCCTATGCTTCTATATGCCACCATTACACATTACTAACTTTGTGTCTCCTCTCTCCTGTAGTGTGTCCTCTCTCTCTCTCCCTGTACCTTTCTGCAGGTTGCCCTGGCCCTGGAGCTCTACATCTCTGACGAG